>NW_015204050.1:0-962 GCF_001447785.1 Gekko japonicus | reverse complement strand
CTGTGGGCACTTTGGGAATTCTGACCCAGTATAGTGTGCACAGCCACAAGATGGCTCCCACAAAATGGCTGCTGCAGGAGGTAGAGGAAGCCACAGTGAAGATCTTGGGGCCATGGTGGCAGCTGGGCCCATGGTGGCAGCTGATGCCAAAGCAACATTTGTAAAAATCTGCACAGCTCACAAATCTCCAGCGCCCAATCAGGAGCCACGCCTGGTCCTGCCTCCTTAGCACTCGGTGGACATCAGGAAACGGTGCCGGTGGGCACCATGGCATGCCTCGGCACCATGTTGGGATCCTTGGAATAGACAACGTTCGATTGGTTAGTGGTTTGGTCTGGCCCAGTGTGCGTTTCCATGGCTTGATGGAGGCTGACCTTCAGTCTTGTTGGCAATGCAGATTTTTGAAAATGACATTGGCAAGGTTGCTCATTCATGTTACGAAGTCTCTTCTGCATTTTCTTGTTCCCTCCCTGTAAAATTATCCAGTGATGGTAGAACCCTAACGGTGGATCTTTTGACTCCCTATCACCAAGTCACGGAAGACTTCCTCAATAAAAAAAGGCGTAGTATTCATAGAAGATGCCGGAGGCAGTTTCCTACTGCCTGTCTCTATGGGTGATTCCGCACTAGACCTTAAATCCTGGTTCGAGCCTGCCCCCAAATTTACATTATCTCGGGGTATTTTTACATTCCACACTAGACTCGACTTCACCCCTGTAATTATCTCGGGGCATTTTTTGTTTCCCCATTACATTGAGTTCACCCCGGTTCTGCCCCACACTTGCCCCCGGGATAAACGGATGCTGTTACAACCAGGGATAAATGCAAGTTATTGTGTCGCAAGTTGAACTCCGATAAAACCAGGGATGAGATCCAAGTGCGGAAAGGACCTATGTTTCCGTTAAACATGAGGAAGAACTTCCTGACAATTCGAGCGGTTCCTCGTTGGAACAGGCTTCCTC
>NW_015204049.1:0-957 GCF_001447785.1 Gekko japonicus | reverse complement strand
CTTTTTGACTGTGCTAGCACTTAGGCTATTGTGAAATTTGGAATCTGAGACTGAAAATCTCTGTTTCTGGCCTGCCGTTATCAACGACGCCATATCTTTGAACACAACTCCAGCTGCTACGATGCTACCTTGGAATGTCGGGAGGGATTTGGCATTTAATGGCAATTACGGGCAAGGTAAACTCTCGCTCGCTTCTGTGCAGTCAGCGTTTAGGTATCCGAGGACGCCGATCATAGCGTCAGCATAAAAGCAATTAGGAAGCAATCTGATAAGATGAGGGTAACAAAGGAGTCAAGCACTTCTCCTGAATGAGATTTTTTGTTCCCCGGCCAGCGACGATAGCAGCAATTTCCCAGGAACATCAGTGCAGGTCCGTATTATTACACTGTTAAAAATTATCATCCCCTATAATAATGCCGCAGATGCCTTCCTGTGAAAGATTGAGTCTCTCTCCACTGCCTACTCCTGGACCACTTCATCAGTCTGGAGAGGAGGGGCACCTTCGGGAAGCTGAGAGGGGGAGGGGGAGGCCCTTGGCATCTTTGGTTTTTCACGGAGCAGAGAGACCCTGCAATTCTCCGTCCCCCTCGGAACGGCAGCCGTAGGGGGAAAGCTCGTTCTGGGCAGAGAGAGGGGCTGTTTTGAAGCCCGAATCTTTTCCCTCTGCCCGATTTGCATTTTTTTTAAACGCCTAACTCCAAGTTGGCCTGTGTACAGATTTCATTCCTTCCCATGAGCTGATAGTCATCCCGCTAGTTATTTGTTTTAGGGGAGAGGCAGACCCCTGGGGAGGAACAACAGATTTTTTTCTGGGTTTATCATCTTCTTCGTCCAATATAACGAAACGTCTCCGTGGCCCTGTTAAGGCACATTTAGTGTGACGAGAAGCTACCACAACACACACACGCACATATGAATATACATCTGACAAAGGCTGGTTCTGCATTGGCTTTTCCC
>NW_015204048.1:0-961 GCF_001447785.1 Gekko japonicus | reverse complement strand
TCGGAATCTCAGAGCGACTTACAATCTTCTTGCCCTTCCTCTCCCCAAAACGGATACCCTGTTAGGCAGGTGGTGCTGAGAGAGCTCTGAGAGAACTGCTCTTGAGAGAACAGCTCTGAGAGTACTGTGGCTTGCCCGAGGTCACACCAGCAGCTGCATGTGGAGGACTGGGGAATCAAACTCGGTTCTCCTAGATTAGAGTCCGTGCGCCTAACCACTACACCAAACTGGGAGGACTCCAAAGAAGAGCAAGCCAAATTATTATAGGTCTAAAAAATCTCTAGGAAAAGTAGGGATGATTGGCCAGTCACACATGGACCAAGGGTCCTTATTTACCAAGGACATTCCCCATTATAGCTCTCCAGGGTCTCAGGCGGAGGCCTTTCCCATCCCCTCCTGTCCGGTCCTTTTTAACTGGAGATGCCGGGGATCGAACCTGGGACCTTCGGCATGCCAAGCGGATGCTCTTCCACTGAGCCACGGCCCCTCTGGATGCTGGGACCTCACCTCTCTCCAGTATGAACGCCGCCACGGTGCTCATGCAGTCTTGATAGGGCAGCCCTCCGAGAAGCATCTCACAGATGTCGCTGGTCAGGGCGGCACACCGATGGTCGTGGGGAATCTGGTTTACTGGTGGAGACAAGAGGGGCAAGATAAGCAATAGCTGCTTAGTTGCTGACATGAGAAGAGCGAGCGTCTGCCACTGCTCCGCCCCGGGAGCTGCCTGTAAGTGCCAGAGACAGCAGGAGCGATGAAAACACAAAGGGTAGACCCCTGCCAACTGACTCACTTTCCTTTATCCCTTAGAACAGGGGGGGACCCCCACCTTTTTGAGCCTGCGGGCACCTTTGAAATTCTGATACAGCAAGGTGGACACAGCCACAAAATGGCTGCTGAAGGAGACAGGTAGAGCCACAAAATGGCTGCCGCAGGTAGAGATGTAAAGTTTCCGGAAATTTTG
>NW_015204047.1:0-968 GCF_001447785.1 Gekko japonicus | reverse complement strand
ACACACGTCTTTGTGAACTGTTTTGTACACTGCAACCCTTTGTTGCATGTGCAGACAAGCCTTGTGGGTAGCCATGTTGGTCTGAAGCAGCAGAACAAAGTCTAAGTCCAGTCAGGCACCTTTAAGACCAACCATGTTTTATTCAAGGTGTAAGCTTTCGTGTTCACGTGCACTTCTTCAGATATAACGAAACGGAAATTACCTTCAGGGGACAGAGGTCCGGGAAGGGTGCCAGCCATGATGTAAGCTGTGGCTGTCCTCAGCTTAACGCCTGCCTCACGGGCCCTGTGGAATGGCGCAAGATCCCGCTGGGCCCTGATGTTATTTGGCAGAGAGTTCCGCCAGGTCGGGGCCAGGGCTGAGAAGGGCCTAGCCCTGGTTGAGGACAGCTGGATGTCTGTTTACATTGACCTGAGTCAGGCTACTTTAGTCTACGCAACCCACTGTGGTCGTCTCTGAATAGCAGAGAGTCTCCGAGGCCTCCGGCAGACAATGATTTATTTTTTACCGAGTGCAGATGCATGCAACTTCAGTCTCTTGGTTAAAATGGCTCCAGGGAAGGCAACGAAGATGGCTGGGGACCGGAGACAAGGCCTATGAGGAGAGTTTGAAGGAACTGCCTAGGTGGAACCTGTAGAAGAGCGAAGGCCTTTTCAGACATTATGTTGGGGCGGGGGGAATCTAGTTGCACATACCAGGCACACATGCTAGTTTGGTGTAGTGGTTAAGTGCGCGGACTCTAACCTGAGAGAACCGAGTTTGATTCCGCACTCCTCCATTTGCAGCTGCTGGGTGACCTTGGGCGAGCCATAGTATTTGGGTCCCAATGAGAAGAAAAGCAAGGTATTAAATAAATACATACACACATAGCTTTTGTAAATTTCCGACTTCATCAGATGTAGGCAATTCAATCCCAGCCTCCAAGGATCTAGCTTTTCTTTAGGGGGGTAAGTGAGGTTTTACCATAT
>NW_015204046.1:0-966 GCF_001447785.1 Gekko japonicus | reverse complement strand
CAGATGCCTAGGGAGGTGGTGAGCTCACCTCTCACTGGCAGTCTTTTTTAAAAAGAGTTTATTGGAATATGATAAAACATACAATAACAGCATAAAGCGCATAAAAATTGTTAAGGGTACAGATAATATACCAGCAGATAATTCACCAGCAAATTTCAAAGAATAACATCCAACCGGTCAGGAAGTATTGAGCAAGCATAAAGCAGTCAACTAAATCAGTTCTTGAGAACTGAGGCATTATTTTAACCTCCAGATTCCTATAATTTGATACAAAACTTAAGTATAACACTATCAGGAGTCCACTGCTCTGAACAACAAAAGGAGTCCTAACAGCAAGGCAGAATATAGGGTGTGATCAAAAATGGAGCCATTAACTTGGATTAGAGGGAAGCAAGTCATGTTCTGCCATGAAACTGAGTACCAGATTCCATGTAAGTACAAAATTGTTGAATGTCTTAGTAGAGCTGTTATGTGTCTGATCCAAAGTGATAGAACTATTATTCATCACAAATTGGTCCCAAATCTTACCATACCAGGAGGACAGGCTCGGAGGTGAGGATGATTTCCAATTTGCTGCAATTGTAAGTCTGGCTGCAGCAAGGAGAATAGAGGTAAGGTTTTTGTGCGAATCATCCCAGGAGGGGCAGTCCCAAAAATTAAGTAGTAATAGCTCTGGGGTGGCCGGGAGTGACTGCTGAGTAATTTTATTTATTTGGGATATTATGGCCTGCCAAAATTGTTGAATGATTGGGCATTCCCACCAGCAGTGGAAGTATGTGCCGATAGAGCCGCATTTTTTCCAGCACATAGGGTCATATTTAGGGTTCATGCGATTCAGCCGTTTTGGCGTGAGATACCATCTATTTATAATTTTGAACAAGTTCATCCTAACATTGTAAACACTTGAGAAATTAGCTGGAGAGTTCCAAATGTTTGGGTTTTTTTAAATCCCCGGGGGGATATTTT
>NW_015204045.1:0-963 GCF_001447785.1 Gekko japonicus | reverse complement strand
TTTCAAAGGCTGCTTGAAAACCATTCCGCCTCGAACTCGAGGAGGAGGTCATAAGGGGAATGGGGAATGGGGAGATTGTACCCCTGTGCCTTAACATTGTATCTTCACCTAGCTGTTCTAAATATCCCGACAAAAGCACACGTCTTCATCTGAAAGCAGCATAAAAGCTTTCAAGACTGTCATCGGGAAAATGGAACTTCTTTAGAATGTGTCCAGGAGAGGAAGCAACATAGAAATTAATGTCACATATCATAGAAAAAACTGGTTCCTCACCTCTCCACCTTTTCCTTTAGCTCCTCATTTTCCTCCATGAAGACCAAAATTTGATTTCAGAGGAAATGCACCTCACTCCGTGTTTTGTACGGCTCTATTCTCTGTAATATGAGGAACAGAACACCCTTAGCCCGCAACAAGCAACACTTTCCTTCAACAGCACAAGAGTCCCTCCCAAGTACGAAATAAGCTTTTGAAACAGTGGCATATTCCCTGCGAGCTATAACCAACGAAGGACTGGGGGGAAGGAAAGTGAGATCGGTTGGGGGTTCGCCCCCCTCCTGCTCCAAGTATCCCAAAGTTTTAAACCATGGTCTGCTAAAACCAGGGAAAATCAGCCTCCAGAAGGGCTCTACTCTGCGCTGCTCAGTTACTGCTCTGCTCAGGTATCCTAAACCTTGAGGGGAAACCCAGTCACAGGGAATTCTACAGCCCGTGTGATATTGGGGGGTTCAGATATTCCAAAATCTGAACAGGGACCCTGCGAGGACTCTATGGCTCACCATGGGGGGGGGGGTTAGGCAGGGCACCTGGGCCTGAGAAGGAGCCCAACTCCCGGGGATTCTCCACTTCTCATTTTCCCAGCTTGCCCAAGCCGCCTCCCTGCCTGAACGTGCTCGTGAGGATTCCTTGTGTTAGAGTGTGTGTCTCTTTAAAGGTCTGATGGCCCTGCAGAAGGCAGAGTAGATT
>NW_015204044.1:0-944 GCF_001447785.1 Gekko japonicus | reverse complement strand
CTCCTGGGCGGCACCGGCCGGGTCGAGGATGACACACCGGAAGGTGGTCTGCAGGTCCCGCTGCGAGAAGGCGTGGAAGACCAGCTCCCGGCTGAGGTGGCGGCCACGGCCTGGACCTCTGCTCGTGTCTCTGGGGGGAAAGAGCCCGACTTGGGTCAGCCGCGGGAGGCAGCGGCTGGGAAGGAACTGGGGCTTGGGAAGGAAATGGGGGCTCCTGGGCAGAAGATGACCGTCCAGGGCGTCTGCAGGGGAACCCTGAAAAGCCCCCCCGGGGTTTGGGGAGTGCGTCTTCTTGTCAGGACCCACAGCTAAACAACGAAGTACACACTTTCAGGAAGGTTTTACTTTTGTTGAAAAGCCATAGATGCGATAACAGGAACACTGTTAGGAACGGCGGGCTACCTGTGCGCATAATAGGATATAGGGCATTCGTATGCGCCCCCCCCCCAGCAATAACCAATTAGGGGGGCTCACCTAGACCCATGCTCAGGTGCCTCTGTTATTCCGGCAGGGGATGGAATTCCAGCAGCAAACTGGGGGCAAATCTGACGGAAGGAAACTTAGAGCCCGTCTGCAGGACCATTTGTCCACTTGGAGTGCTGGCTGGCGACGTTCAGCCCCTGGTGGCTGCTCTCATTCCTTTCTGATGTGTTGCAGGCCCAGAAACCACAGGGCACACACTCACGGCACCCCGTGCCTCTAGAGGCAGCCTCTGCCCCCTCCCACCCCTGTGATGTTTCTGCAGCGACTGGCCCTTTGTTTTCGAAGCCCCCCCCCCCCCGCCAGGACGGGGGCCTTTCTAAAACGACTCTCCCCAAAACCCATCGGTCCCCGTGGCCAGAGCTTCAAGTGCCCATGCAGAAGGGTGAAGGGAAAAAAACGAACACTAGAAGCTGCCTTCTACTGAAAGAGACACAAGGCCAGTCTTGCCTGCTCAGACTGGC
>NW_015204043.1:0-961 GCF_001447785.1 Gekko japonicus | reverse complement strand
TCTTCTTCTTCTTCTAAACCCCAACCTCTGCAGATCCCACCCCCAAATCTCCAGGAATATTCCAACCCAGAGTTGGCACCCCTAGGTTCTGCCTCAGCCAACTTCACCTACACCTTAAGTGTTACAATTCTAGCACCAGTGGTTTTAAAAAAACATAACTAGCATAAGAGAAACAAACAAAAAATGTTTAAATCATTACAATTATTCAGTCTAGGGTTTTGTGAACTTGGGTTGCCACCTCCAGCTTTGAAAATGCCTGGAGATTTGTGGATGGAGTTATGGGAGAGGAAGGAGTGCGGTGGGCTGGGATACCATAGTCTGTTCTCCGAAGCGGCCGTTGACTCCAGGGGAGCTGACCTCTGTGGCCTGGAGAGCAGTCCTAATTCCAGGAGAACTCCAGGGCCCACCTGGAGACTGGCAACCCTTTCGCTGGATCCTTAGGCTTCTGTACTCCCTCATCTAGGGGACAAATCACAATGATTTTTGAATTTTTCATGCTTCCTGCATTGACCTGAAAACCCTTGACTCGTTTTTGTCTGACCCTTGTACAGCTCGAACTTGAGATTCTCTCTTTGCATTTGCTTATTTGATTTATTTTAATTCATTTCTTTAATCTCAGCATTGAAAGGGACCACCGGGATCATCTAGTCTGACTTCCTACCACTGCACGAACTATGACTATAACAATGGGTCCCCCCCCCATGTGTAAAATATGTGTTCTCATTATTTGTACATCAATCCATTATACAAATAAATGGCTGTGTTGTATGCGTAACTACTGGAAACCGGACACTTGAAACCGTCAGTGAAACTAGATATTGTATGTATTGGGGATGGTTGCCCTTTCCTGTAAATAGACTGAAGCTTGCGTAGGCAAATTGGGTTTGCAGAGCAATCATGAACTACATGTTGCTAAAATATAACTGCAGATCTTAGTTTGTTGATAACTAGAAAATAATCC
>NW_015204042.1:0-978 GCF_001447785.1 Gekko japonicus | reverse complement strand
TAACACCCCTCCCCCCAAGGTTCAGACACACACAGCAGACGAGGTCCTTTAAATAAGCGGGGTAACGCCGCTCACGGTTTGAGTGGCATGACTCTGCTGGAGGGGCCGAGGGTTCCGGGGCCACATTGGTGATTGGACCTGTCAAGGAACTGGGGACCGGAGGTGGTGTTGGCACGGAGTTGGGGCCCTTGGGAACGGCTGGCTCTGGCGTTCCACCAGCTTTCTCTGATGGTTGTTCCCTGGTGGCCGGCTGTTCACTTACAGTTGGCAAATTCTCCTCGGGTTCCTGTGTTCCGAGGCTTGGCAGGTCCTCTTCACTGTCCTCTGGCTGGGATGCGGGTGACCTGGTTTTGGCAGGAAAGAGGTGGCTGCAGAGCTGGTCTATGTGCCGATGGAGCAGCTGGCCTTCTTTTGTGGCAACGTCGTAAGATAGGGGCCCGGTTACCCTGGCAACCTTGGCTGGGACTGATGCAGGGCCCCTGGAGAGGTTTTTTGGGTAGACGGGGCCGCCTGGAGAGAATCTACAGGGATCTGCTTGGGTTTCTGGGACCAAACTATGCTCTGGAGCCCAGTCAGGGTATAGAGGGTTGAGGCGAGTTGTGAGCAGAGCCCATGAGCAGTTCCCCAGGGCTGCAGCTGGTGGTGGTGCTCAGGGTTACCCGCTGCCCGAAGAGGAAGGTTGACAGTCAGTGGTCCCAGTCCCCATGGACAATCCGGCTGCAGGATTCCTTTGTCGTTCTCACCATCCGCTCGGCCTGGCTGTTGGTTGCCGGGTGGAACGGAGCGGAGTGGACATGCCAGATGGCGTAGTAGTAAATGAACTCCTGGAATTCTGCCAAGGTGAAAGCCATCCCATTGTTCGTGACCACTGTGTATGCCATGTGTGCTCAAGTCCTGCTATAGGGCGCAGATCACTGCTCCGGATGATGTGGAGGGAACCGGAATCACTTGGATGGTCACAGAACCTACCAGGGGAGA
>NW_015204041.1:0-958 GCF_001447785.1 Gekko japonicus | reverse complement strand
AACATATTGGACCATATCTATACAGTGCCCGGAAACCATTCCCTGAGTGTCTCAAAATCCTGCAGTACCTCCAACAACAAGGAGACCGCCGAACTATTGCCCAGATCATTTTCACCCAAGTGCACGACTACGACCTGGGGAGGCACACCTACCAACCAGCGGCTATGGAAGAGAGGGAGCAGCTGGCTCCAATGCATTCCTTTTTTATTTACTATTTTATTGATTTTCATCAGTACAGTTATAAACAGTAGTGCACATAAAAACATCAAAAGCAACCCAAAACTACAAAATTTGTGACATCATCATCAACATGTAAACATGCAGAAACAGTTAAAAAGAGCAAATACAATCTATTAGTCAGTAAACTAGATTTTAAGTGAAAACTGTGTGTAGTATGCTGGTAAACATGGTGTGTAGTGTCTAAAAATTAGAGAATTCACGATCAGACACTGTACAATTTAAACTAGGGGGAAAAGAGAGAATGGTGATGCACAGTGAGTGTTAAGAATGTAGTAGAGTGAGACAGATTGGATTGTGCAGATGGCAGTAATTTGTTAGAACATAGTCCAAAAATGGGAGCCATTTTTCATTAAAGTTTGATGACTTTGGGTAGACTTCTGACTGTTGGAGACTATCAGTGATCTTTTCCATAATACAGTGGTCCCAAACTTTATTGAACCAGTTGTTGCATGTTGGGGCCGAGGGAGACTTCCAATTGAGCTCTTTACAGCAACCAGAAGGCTGGTTATTAGCTCTTGTCTGATCTGTGGGATGTCGACATTGTGCCAGAAATCCAAGAAAATTATTTCCAAGAAAATTAGTGCTCATCCAAGCAAAAAACTTTTTTAAAAAGTTAGTCCTCCCCCCCACCTTCCGGAAAGCGGCGTCGGGGAAGATCCCCAGGCATAAACAAACTAAAATGTTCTAAGAAAATGGGGGGGGGAGGAGAGAAGAGAAT
>NW_015204040.1:0-970 GCF_001447785.1 Gekko japonicus | reverse complement strand
TGAAAGTGGCAAAGAAGGGCGAGGCGCACACTTGTGCGCATGCGCAGTTCCGCATTTGCGCACATACCACGGAGGCGTAAAAAACCCCATCTGGTGGGATGCAGACAGGCCCAGGATGCAACAGGATACCAGCGATTCTGCGATCCAACACCTGCCTGCACCCTGCATTTTCTGGAAAATACTGCACTTTCCCAGGTATCTTTTTACTCTGCATCTTTGGTGGGGCGATACGGGTTGCTGACGGATGCGGGAAACTTGCCAGATGTTTCCGTGTTATCGCGCCCGTAAAATCTGCCGGGCATTCATCCCTATCGCGCAGCTAATTCTGCGTGTGTCCAGGACCACTGTTAAATAAACAAAATATTGCCAGAGTGCTAATGTTTTAAGCATGTTTTTTTTAAAGTAAAAAAAACCCCTTTGTGTCTGTGTCCTTTATAAAGTTTTTATGTCCGCTACCTGGCATTACATTTTTTGACACACATGGCCCAGCCCAACAAGGTCTCATTTATGTCAGATCTGGCCCTCATAACAAACGAGTTCGACACCCCTTCTGTAGAGTGCTTATTGCATTCTGATTTCAAGAGAGGGGACAGCACCCTACTTGGAAACAAGGTGAGAGAACATGCAGGGCTCTTTCCAGGGCTTCTAATTCCAGCCTGGGAAATTTCTGGGGATTTGGGGGTGGTACCTGGGGAGGACAGAGTTTGGGGTGGGGAGGGAGTTCAGCAGAGATGGAATGTTGTAGAATCTGGCCTCCAACTTGGTCATTTTCTCCAAGGGAATAGATTTTCCTGCCCCAAATCCACGGCGTAGCCTAAATCTGTCCTTTCCTCTCCCCTGTTCTCTGTTCTGTTTGTTCCGATAAAGCGAGGAGTCAATCGGCATGAAACCAGGACATTATTTAATGCTAGGTTGCCCTTCTATTCCTGGTTAGACAAGCGCGCACAGCGTGACTGAATGGTAGCTACTT
>NW_015204039.1:0-970 GCF_001447785.1 Gekko japonicus | reverse complement strand
GTTAGGGTTAGGGGTAGGGGTAGGGCTACGGTTACGGTTAGGTTTTAGGGTTAGGGTTAGGGTGAGGGTTGGGATTAGGGTGAGGGTTAGGGTTTAGGGTTAGGGTTAATGCTAGCGCTAAGCTTAGTGTTAGGGCTAAAGTTAAGGTTAGGGTTAGGGTGAGGGTTAGGTTTAGGTTTAAGGTTAGGTTTAGGGTGAGGGTTAGGGTTAGGGTTAGTTTTGGCATTAGGGTTAGGGTTAATGCTAGGGTTAGTCTTAGGGTTAGGGCAAGGGCTAGGACTGGGGTTACGTTTAGTGTTAGTGTTAGGGTTCGGGTTAGGGCTAGGGTTAGGGTTAGGTTTAGAGTTAGGTTTAGGGTTAGGTTTTGTGTTAGGATAAGGGTTAGTGTTTATGTTTAGGGCTAGGGTTAGGGTTAGGATTAGTCTTAGAGTCAGGGTTCGGGTTAGGACTAGGGTTCGGGTTCGGGCTAGGGCTAAGGTTAGGGTGAGGGTGACGGCAAGGTTTAGGGTTAGGGTTAGGGTTACTCTTAGTGCTAGTGCTAGGGCTAGGGTTAGGGTTAGGAATACGGCTAGGGTTAGGGTTAGTGCTACTGCTAGGACTAGGGTTAGGGTTATGGTTATGGTTAAGTTTAGGGTTAGGGCTAGGGCTAGGGCTAGTGTAAGGGTTAGGGTTAAGGTCAGTTTTAGGGTTAGGGTTAGGGTTAGGGTTAGGGCTAGGGTTAGGTTTAGGGTTAGGGCTAGGGATATGGTTAGGGTTAGTCTTAGGGTTAGGGTTAGAGCTAGGGATAGGGTAGGCTAAGGGTCAGGGATAGGGTTAGGGTTAGGGTTAGATGTAGGTTTAGGGTTAGTTTTACAAAACCTAACCCTAGCCCTAGCCCGAACCCTAACCCTAACCCTAACTTTAAACCCTAATCCTATCCTTAACCCTAGCCCTACCCAAAACCTAATCCTAACCCTAAACCTAACCCTAA
>NW_015204038.1:0-983 GCF_001447785.1 Gekko japonicus | reverse complement strand
CAGTATCTCTCCCCCCCCCTTTCCCAGTGCTTAGATCCACCTCACAAATAGTTAACTAGAGCTGAAAGAAGCTGTCCAAGAGTTTAGGAAGGTGGCTTCGCTTTTACACCTCTGCAGCCCGGCTTCATCGAGCAAACAGTTCTGCCCGGCTGGCAGAAGCCGAAACCGGGGAGGATCGATGCCTCTCCGCTTTATGTGCCAAGACCTCAATTGTCGGCACCTCGGCTTTCAAGAGATCTTTCCAAGCTCGACTAAGCCGAGAACTGCTGCCAGGTGGAGGAACTAGACCAGGGGTGTCAACATGTGGCCCGGGGGGCAGATCAGGCCTCCGGAGGGCTTCCAACGGGCCCGCAGTGGAACTGGCCGTCTCCTGCTGCGGCATCATAGCTTCCTTCGCCAGGCTCTTCTTAATCACTCAGCCATTTCATGTTCTAACCGGGGTCCTAGACTCAGAACTCTGAGCATTTCCGTGGTGAATGTCAAGAAATCAGAAGTAGGTTTTGCAGCTTACAGAGCTAATGTTTTAAGCATGTTTTTGTTTCAGGATAAAAAAAAAACTTTGTGTTTGTGTCCTTTATAAAGTTTATATCTCCGCTACCTGGCATTCCATTTTATGACACACATGGCCCGGCCCGACAAGGTCTCATTTATGTCAGATCCGGCCCTCGACACCCCTGAACTAGACAATCCTGAAAAAGGACCAATGATCTAGCGTTGCCGTCTGTGCCACTGTAACCAAGTTGCGGTCTTGCAGCAATGTAAGTTAATACGGCAGTCGCCTGTCTCTTCCTCGGAACTAAGCAGCTGTCTTGAACACACACACACAAACACATGTAGTCGCCTTATACAAAATCAGGCCCTCGGCCCATCAAGGTCAGTATTGTCTACTCAGACTGGCAGTGGCTCTCCAGGGTCTTAGGTGGAGGTCCTTCACATCCCCTCCTACATGGTCCTTTTTGAAATGGAGATGCCGGGGATTGAAC
>NW_015204037.1:0-972 GCF_001447785.1 Gekko japonicus | reverse complement strand
AGGGGCTCCAAGCGCAGCTCGGGAGACTTCGGGGCTGGGGAGAGAAGGGGTGTCACACCCCGGGAACGGAGCCAGCGCTTTGCAAACACTCCCCTGCCCAGCGAGGGCCAGGTGCCCCGGCATCTCAGCCGCCACCCTTGCCCAGAGGGCGCCTGGCTTCCCCTCTCTCTGGTGACAAGGGCAAAACAAAGGCTCTGGACTGGCCACGGCAACACAGATGACAACACGGCTCTCGCCAGGCTTAGGGTTGGCTTTCGCTACGCAGCGGAGTACGCTCTGAAACCAGCCTTTCTTTCTTTCTGTCAAGGTCAAGACGCAGAGCGCAGCCCACCTGCGTTTTGGGGGGCCTGGCAGGGAAGACCTGGTGTGGATCTGACTTGCTTCACCAGTGAAGAGGAAGCAGTGGTCCTTACCCCTTTGGAACTCAGAAGAGAACAATTCACCCTAGGAGAGTGCTGGACTTAAGGAAGCTCCGGTGCCAACAAGACACACGAGAGAGACCCTCCGGCCTTACTCACTTACTGGAATCGAGAAACCGCTGGCCCCAAGGGGCACCTCGTTACGGCTCTGGCGTGGCTCCACGCCACTTGAGGAGGAAGCGGTGGCCTACCTTTGACACTCGTGGCTTTTGGGGTCCGGTGGGAAGTCCACAGAGAGGCCTCGCCCCAGCCGATCCGCGTGGCCGCCGTAATCCGGACCAGGTAGACGGTGTCCGGGCTCAGGTTCCTGAGCAGGTACTCGTAGGTCGAGCCCAGGAGCTCCACCGCTTGGACGGTGCTCTCCGTGCTGCGCCGGAACGACAGGCGGTAGGAGACCACCTGGCCGCGCCGGTACTTGGCGGGAATCGGCAGCCAGGAGATCAGGATATCGGTCGGGCTTCGGCTGGTCAGGCTGATCTCAGGAGCTCTCAGAGGGACTGCGGGGAGAAGGCGGACGTCAGCACTTGCCTGGCCAGAGAGAGACTCCATCTGC
>NW_015204036.1:0-921 GCF_001447785.1 Gekko japonicus | reverse complement strand
AACAAACTGGTTTTCAGTTGACTTTGCCTTTTCAGGGTTCACTACCATCCTGCTGTTCCAGCCTTCTGTATGGAGTTGTGTTCATTCACGTGCATGCGCGCACCCCCCCCCCCAGGATTTCACAAAACTTCATGGCGGGGGATGCAGGCCCTTGACTTACCCCGCCGGTTGAAATATTCGCGGGAATAGCGTCCCGAAAGAGCAAAGTGCGGAGGGATATCGCCCAGCAACTCGACGATGTGGGCAATATGATCTGGAAAAGGGGAGGGAGAGAAGACGGGTGTCAGGTCCCCCTGAACCGAAAGTGGAAGGGCTCCCTCCTGGGTGACAGAGCCACGGTGACGCGTCGCTCACCAAAACGGGTGTCTCGTGGCCAAACTACACGTGACGGTTGTCCACGGGCGGCGTCTGGGTCCTCCAACCCGGCTTTCGGTCCTACGTCAGCTGTGCGTTTTCCTGCCAATTCCCAAGCCCTCGGTGGCGCGAACAGGATCCGGGACCACCCCCTCACCAGGGTCCTCACACACTGGCCCCACGCATCCTTGGGAACTGAGTTCCCAGCGGGAAATTCACAGCCGACGTGAGACCGACTGACTAAAAGTCAGGGTTAGGGGAATCCGGACACGACCCGTGGAAGACCATAATGCTTAGTTTGGCCCTCAGGTCTGAGGGAGTCACACCTCAGTTCACACATGGGCCCGGGAGAGGCAGTTAGGTAAAGAGCCGGGACCTGTCAATGGGGTCCCCTCAACAGGTTGTCAAAGGGAAGAACCTCATCTGTTTTGGGATCGTAGAGTGGTGCAACCTGGGAAATTTCTCTTAAAGAGGCACACGACTCCCCCGACTCCCATTCTGAGTCTTCCTCGACTCCCCTTCCCACAAACAGCCCTTCAGCCACTTCTGCAATGGCATTCCAGAAAA
>NW_015204035.1:0-971 GCF_001447785.1 Gekko japonicus | reverse complement strand
GAACCAGTGCAATGTACAGAGTACCCAGAGCTATCAGTGGAATCACAGAGTGCCCAGCAGAACCCAGTACCATTGTGGTAATGCCAGCTGATGTCAAGCACAGAATCACAGTCCAAGGAAGGGTGGTGGTGGAAGCCCAGCAGAACCAGTGCAATATACAGTGCCCAGCAAACTCAGTGACTTCTGTTCATAATATTAACAAAGGTTTGCTACTATACTACTCTTAAATACATTCTGTCACCAAGCAGGATAGGGATTAGAAGGCTGTGAGACCAAGAAGTGAAAATAAAGGGGAAGGGAGACAGAAATGAATGAGAAACGTGTGGAAAAGAGGAAGAGAAATTAAGAGAGGGAAAGGTTGTTTTATCTTGCTACAGCACCCTAAGTACTGCTTTGCAAGGTCTGGCTGAGCTGGGTGCAAGGAAAGGAAGAGAGAAAGGCTAGATTATTGGAGAAAATGATCTGCAGGCTGGCAATTACTATTGTAGCTATCAGCGTGCTGGCTCAATTGTTGTTAAGCAAGTTTGTTCTTTGAGAAAAGGGAGTCTAGCTGATCCTAGCTTGGTTTTTGCTATGCTCAGACGTCCCTGTGCCCCTAGCTGCTGCAGCCAGAACTGCATTTTAAGAATAAAAGGAATGATGTTTGGCTGGATACAGCATGATACTGGCTTTAAGGGCCCCCTTCAAAGGCCTTCCTCAAGCTGTGCTCGGGGCAGACCACATCGTCTGCCCTGCCCTTGGTACTCCACTGACCATGCCTTTCTGCCCTCATAAGGGCAACCAAAGCAGTGGAGTTGAATGCTGTCTTTTCTGTCAACCCCACTGGCAAGTGATAGCTAGGGATTTCTGAATAGGAATTTCAAGAGGAATACACTCTTTTTGGGGCGTCGCTATGTTTAAAGAGCCCTCCTCTGTTGTTAAGGGCAGAACTAGATGTGATGGTGTTTGCTATGGGGACGCCATGCCACCAC
>NW_015204034.1:0-968 GCF_001447785.1 Gekko japonicus | reverse complement strand
GAGAAATGCTTTATAATGTGTTTTCCTTGATATTGATCATCTCATTAGTTTAAACTACTGGGACCCCAAGACTTGAGGGGGGCATCTAATTCCCCCTTTCCTCCACTACTTCTTCTTTCCCTTTCCTGAAAGCCCCCATAGCCACTCACCCTTTCCTGCTTCCTTTTCTTCTTTTCACTCAGCAGCAAACCTACCATTACCTGCCCCTCTGTTTTCAGTTTTTCCTGTCCCCTCTACCAGCAGGCTCCACCTAGGGAAACTATGACCCAGTTGCGTGGTGCTGGCCACTGAGCCAGGCTCACTTGTGTGGTAGGGATCCTGCAAAGAATTGCAGTGGGCACCTCACTTTCCCTGCTGTCCCCCTCCCTGCACTATTTCCTCTTTCACTCCTCCTGGCAGCCACATTATGCTCTCCCCTTTCTGTGTCTTTCTCTCCTTCTCAGTCATTCACCAACTTACCTTCATCTGCTTCCCATCTTCAGCTATATCTATTATTTATTTACTTCATTTATACCTTGCCTTTGTCCACAGTGGGTACCAAAGCAGCCTACATTATTCTCCTCCTTTGTACCGTCACAACAACCTTGTGAGATAGGTAAGGCTAACAAATGTGAAGGGCCCAACATAATCTAGTGAGCTTCCATGGCTGACTGATGATTTGAACCACTATTAGGAATGGACATGAACCAGGAAAATGTGGTTTGGTTCATGATTCATGGTGGACCCATGAACTGAACCACAAACTGAACCAAACTAAAATAGCCTCATATGAATGGAACCAGTCTTTGAACTTTGTGACATGGCAGAACAGCCCCCCCAGTGTGCTAGAGACTCCAAATTATTCAGGAATCTCCAGCTGATTCTCCTCTACCTGCCCACCAAGTCTGATGAGGATTGGACTTAGGGAGTCCAAGTTACAGCCCCCCAGGGAAGTTGCCTCCAGGAAAGTGTTTTTGGGGAAATGTTGG
>NW_015204033.1:0-965 GCF_001447785.1 Gekko japonicus | reverse complement strand
CTTTGGCTCACCAGGCATGGGACAATTTGACTTGCTCAGCAAGATGCTTGAAAACAAATAATCCAATTAGTGAGCAAAGCAGAGTGTAAAAGTGCTTGGAAATATCTGTGAGTGGGGCATATAAGCAACTCCCTGGTGGAAAGTTTCCCCTGGCTGCTGGAGAGGATCTCCTTGCTGAATTCTCAGTGGTGTGGTGGTGTTTGACCTCCACCTTAATAGTCAGACCAGTGACATTTCCGCAGCACTCAAAAGCGACAAAGAGGGAGACAAAGAAATGGACATCATGTAGATGGGATGGGCTACAATTAAACAAACTCCAGTGGTGACCTTTGCATGTGGCATTTCTTTCAGATTCAACAATGCAATCACAGCAATTGGTTACATAACATTTTCCTAGCTATTCAAGCCAACTGCCATCAGCAAACAATCAGAAAAGGTCAGCTTTTTAAAAAGTAAGTAGTTCTGGTTGGGGGTGGGAAAGAGGAGGAGGAAGTTAGGAGCCAGGAATTTGGGCTGGTTTGGTGTTCACGCTCAACTTTCTTAGAGTGAGTTGGGGTTTTCCTTGCTGTTTTTAAAAGTCTGCATCTGTAAATCACTTGTTGGCACTTTAAAAAACTCAGACATCCCTGTGTCCCCTCTGAACTAAGAAAATATATGGGTTTAGATCAATTGCCTTAAAATAGTGCTCCAGGGCTGACCCTTACTGAGCAAAACCTTGTGATTAAGAAACCTTGTGACCAAATGCCACAGCCCTGTCTTAATCTTAACTGCTTCTCAGAAATTTAGCCATGTTCCTTGCAGAGAGAGGCCTGAAGCCTATTGCCCTTTTCTGAGTTACAAGTGCTTCTGTTTTAAACAGAGATACCTATCCAAACTCTGAGGGTCTCGCTATTTTCCATTAATAGGTCTACAATGCCACTAAATTGTCTTCCCATCTGTAAGACACAAAGGGTGCCTCTGGTTGT
>NW_015204032.1:0-975 GCF_001447785.1 Gekko japonicus | reverse complement strand
AGCGTCTGGGATGAGGTTGATGGCGCAGTTGTAGGGCCGATGCGGGAGTAGCTGGTCTGCCTCCTTTTCGTCAAAGACGTCTGCATAGTCCTGATAGGTGGCAGGTAAAGCGGGAGCCGCAGCGCCCAGCAGCAAAGCAGCTGGTGATGGTTCTGGCGATGGTGCTGAAGACGGGGTGTCTACCATCGTTTCCACGGAAGGCGTGGGTGCAGGACTGGTGCCGAACTGGAGCTCCTGATGTACCCAGTCTACCTGAGGGTTGTTGTGGCGCAGCCAGGAGAGACCCAGGATGACTGGAAACCTCGGCATCCTCACCAAGTCGAAAGTTATTTGTTCCTGGTGCTGCTGTATCCACAAGGTGAGTGGCTGGGTTTCTTGAACGACGGGTCCGGAGCGGAGCAGGCTTCCATCAATGGCTTTGACAAGTGCTGGGGTTGGCTTCTCTTGAAGGGGAACGCCACGTTCTTTGGCAAAAAGAATGTCCATGAAGCAACAGGCAGCCCCTGAGTCCATCATGGCGTGGAGGAATAGCCAGCGGTTATCTGGAAGCTGTAACCGCACTAGCACCAGGAAGGGAGTCTGCGGTGAGTACGGAGTACTGGAGGACCCCAGGATAGGCCCCAAACCAGGGGGTCCGGTCAAGTTTTGGGCTGCTCTTTTACCGGTGGAGCCGGTTGGGTTGAGCGCTTCTGCTTGGCAGGGCAGCTGGAAGCAAAATGCCCGGCTTCTCCACAATACAGACACAGCTGTTGAGTGCGCCGTCTCAGCTTTTCCTCAAAAGTAAGGCGGGGCCGAGCGGTGTCAAGTTGCATGGGCTCTGTGTCTGCAGGAGGTGGAGAGGAGCCGGGGGAGGAAGGCCGGTGGAAGGTCTGAAGGGTTCTGCTGGGGGAGGGAAGAGCTTTTTTTCTGTTTTGGCGACGGCTCTCTAACCTGTCAATGCGTAGAAAGAGATGGATGAGGGCTTGTAAAGTGTCA
>NW_015204031.1:0-853 GCF_001447785.1 Gekko japonicus | reverse complement strand
CATCCGTGGATGATGGAATGAAGGTACAGCTGGACAGATGGACGAAGTAGGAAAAGCCAAATAAGGCAAGAGGAGGCCAATCCTGCTGGAATTTCCGCTGCCTCAACCATAGGCCTGGCAGAACAGCTTCGTTCTGCTTGGATCTCACTCGGGAGAGCATTCCACCAGGCCAGCACCAGAGCTGAAAAGGCTCTGGGTCTGGTTGAGGCTAAGTTGATGTTTTGGGGGCCAGGGAACACTATAGGGTTGCCAAGTCAGAAGCGGTGCTGGAGCTGCAACGACCATCCGAGGGAAAACCATAGAGTTTTCCCTCGGATGACTGTGGCCCCGTGCCCGGCGTGCCCGCGTCACTTCCGGGTGATGTGCACGTCGTGTGCTTTGGGGGTGGGGTTCCCCAGGTCCCACCTGGAGGCTGGCAATCTTATATCCGAACCATAAATAAAAATTAACTCCTGGTTTGTTTAATCCTGTAGGCTGGATATTTATGGTCTCAGAGAAAGGAGCACACACACATACAAGCTAAGATCTTGGCCTATATGTAAATATATTTTAGGATATAAGTAAATGGTGGCAGTCTGTGAGTGAAACAGTATTTGAGTCCCCAACTCCAATAGCTCTGTGCAGTGAGGGATGATTATTGAAGGCGAGTGGGCTATCCTCTCTGGTAATGTCTCAATGAGTAGGAGAGAGGAAGTGGTCATTGCTCTCTCTATATTTTAGAAGAGGCAAAACTAGTGGTGAACCGTGACTGCCTTCTACCTGTAAATCTGAACCTGTGGGACAGAGATTGCAGAGGATCATAAGGACTTTCAGTGAGTCAAAAAAACACACTGGCAGTGGAGGTTATTTTAAT
>NW_015204030.1:0-986 GCF_001447785.1 Gekko japonicus | reverse complement strand
AAAGATGGAGTACTCTCTGTGTCAAGGCTGTCGAAAGCCTTCGACAACAAACCCTTGGCTTGTTTGGTAATCTCCCGTCCATGCACTAATCAGGGCTGACCCTGCTTAGCTTCCGCGATCTGGCCATCTAGGTCAGGGCGCCAAACTGGATACAGTCTGCCAAAGATGCACAGTGGCCAAACAGGAGCTCAGCCATCCTCCTATTTGTAGTGCCTCTCTTGAGACTGCAAACGCTGGGAAAGATGTCTCCTGCAGGCCACCGTACAAGTACCTTGCAGGCCACCATACAGTGGCTGGTGGGCTGCGTTCAGCTTGTTGGGTCACAGGTTGTGCAAGCCTAAAGTGAAGGCTGGGCTTTCTGGCAGTGGATGATAAGACTCCACCAACATAATTATCTGCCAGGCACTTACCAAACGTCCTCTGGAGAGCTTGGCGCTAGGGGCCATCGGAGACACTGCGAATGAACAGCACGGTCTACTTAGGTGCTGGATGGCTGCTGGGGTGGGTGTGGATGAACGTCACACATTTCTGTTTAATTTGGAAAGAGCAGCGTGACCCAGCCCAGAACCTCATCTCCGGAGGTGTTGACAGTAGCTGTCAGATGGCGGTGACACACTCCAGCCGTCTGCACATGACAATATGCATGCTGAAATGGGCACACATGGAGAGGGAGCAGGTGCGTATATGTTTGCCTCCCCTCTCCCCCCGCCGTGTGGTGGCTGGAGAGCTCCCACAACTGTCTCCAGATGACAGAGATCAGTTAGCCTGGAGAAAATAGTTGCTTTGGAAGGTGGACTTTATGGCTTTATGCCACCTCGAAGTCCCTCCCTAGACCTCACCCCCTTCAGGCTCCACTCCCAAAATCTCCAGGTATTTCCCAATTTGCAGCTGGCAACCCTGTCCCCCCCTTCCCCTGTATAGATTGCTGGCTTGTGAACATACCATTTATGTGTCTAGAAAGCAGGGGTCATTTCTTGCAGGAGTGC
>NW_015204029.1:0-1208 GCF_001447785.1 Gekko japonicus | reverse complement strand
AAAAAAAAGGAACATCCACAACAAAAGTCAGCATCTCAAAACAAATTTATATATATATTTATATATATATTTCTCTCTCTCTCTCGCACGGCTGACATTTTACAAATTAAAACTGACTTGTGGTTACGAGATCGTTTAACTTAAGCCCTTCGAGAAAAAGAGCGATGGAAGCAAAACTGTACTTCCCCTTATAGATACGAGCTCGAGCCAGTGTTTGTGGTGGTGTCTAGGAGACCCGGGTTCGGATCCCCACTCTGCCACGGAAGGTGGCTGGGTGACCACGGGCTAGTCATATGCTCTCAGCCTAATCTGCCTCACAGGATCGTTGTGAGGATAAAATGAAGGAAAGGAGAACTGTGTAAGCCTCTTTGAGCCCACATTGTGGATAAAGGTGAAGATTAGACAGAGAGAGGGAGAGAGGAGATGATGATGATGATGATGATGATGATGATGAAGATAGAGAGAGAGACAGACAGACAGACAGACCTGAATTGGCGATCATTTCATAAGAACATAAGAGAAGCTAATGTTGGATCCGGCCAATGGCCCATCCGGTCCAACGCTCTGTGTCACACAGTGGCCAAAACCTAGGGGCCATCAGGAGGTCCACCAGCAGGGCCAGAACTTTAGAAGCCCTCCCACTTTTGCCCCTCCAAGCACCAAGAATACAGAGCATCACTCCCCTATATAAAGCACCCAAGGGTACAGAGCATCACTGCCCCAGACATAAGAGAAGCCACAATGTATCAGGACAGTAGCCCCTGCAGTCCAACACTTTGTGTCACACAGTAGCCAAAATCCAGGGGCCATCAGGAGGTCCACCAGCAGGGCCAGAACTTTAGAAGCCCTCCCACTGTTGCCCCCCCCAAGCACCAAGAATACAGAGCATCACTCCCCTATATAAAGCACCCAAGGATACAGAGCATCACTGCCCCAGACATACGAGGAGCCAATGTTGGATCAGGCCAGTGGCCCATCCAGTCCAACACTCTGTGTCACACAGTAGCCAAAACCCAGGGGCCATCAGGAGGTCCACCAGCGGGGCCAGAACTCCAGAAGCCCTCCCGCTGTCACCCCCAAGCACCAAGAATACAGAGTATCACCACTTGAGACATAAATACATAAGAGAAGCCAATGTTGGATCAGGCCAATGGCCCATCCAGTCCAATACTCTGCGGCACACCGTGGCCAAAACCCAGGGGTCATCA
>NW_015204028.1:0-1033 GCF_001447785.1 Gekko japonicus | reverse complement strand
GAGAGCTGCTGCCCGTCTGAGCAGACAATGCTAACCCTGATGGACCAAGGGCCCAATTCACCTGTGTTCATGTGAGGGGCTGCCAGTGTGGCAGGATAAGAGCAGGGGCCACCAAGCACCCGGCCTAGCAATGCAAAGGGGGCGTAAGTCAGGGGTGAGCCTGGGGGACTCCGCTGGGGGTTCCCGGGTGCCTCCTCACCAAGGCAGGGGGGGCTCCCTGTTTCCTTGTTTATTGATTTACAACATTTGTATGCGGCTTTCCCACCCAACTTCAGGTCCCCAAAGCATCTAATGATCAAACCAAGCTTTTAAAAAGCCAATTAAAATCAACCGTTAAACAAGACCAGGGGTCATTTCCTGGGGGAGCGCACAGGAGCGGAGCTCCGGCAGTAAGCAGCCCAGGGGGTGGGCAGATGCAACAAGCCCCACCCCCTGCTCCCAGCAGCCCTCAGTTGGGCCACGAGGAGCAAGAAGCAGCCAGGTAAGTTGCAGACCCCCCCCCAGCCCGCCTTCAGGTACAAGCTCTCCCTCCTCTGCGAGGGCAGATCTGCACGTTCCCCTGCCCTCCAATAGCTAGCAATCCAAAACAGTCCAGTGGAGCCTGAGCAGTGGGTGTTGCCTTCTGACACACTTCCGGTAATGTCAGGGGGTGTGGCATATGCAAATGAGCTATGCTAATGAGTTATGCTAATGAGCTCCTGCACCTCTTTTTCTGCAAAATGACTCCTGGAAAAGACACATAAAACACCTAGAGCACAGACACAGGAAGGAGGGCCAGTGACAGAATGCCAAAGGGCACAGGCTAGTCTTCACGGGCTGACCAACAACAGTGTGACAAAGGGACACGGTCCCCTTTCACCAGGTGTGCAAGTGACATATTTTGAGGGAGCTCATTTTGAGTTTCACAACCCCAAATCTCTCCAGCGTGCTTTCTATTGCGCTCACATTTTGTTAAAAAACTTTGTTGCACTTAATTCTGTGAGCTTGATACAAGGAACAAGGAATCATAGAATCATAGAGTGTTAAGAGTTGG
>NW_015204027.1:0-973 GCF_001447785.1 Gekko japonicus | reverse complement strand
GGCGGGGGAGAAGGTTTGGTGGGCCCGGTAGCCCCGCCTGCTGGGCTCACCTGCGGCCGCTTCCTCCTTCTCCTCCATGTAGAGCTCCTCCTGCTTCAGCGGGGGAGCTGTGGGGAATACCCCCCCATGAGTATCATGGGCCCCCACTTCTTGCGATATCCTAAACCCGAAGTATCCACAACTGATGCTGATCCAACTAATTGCAATTTTTGCATGAGTTGTTTAGCAAAAACAAAATTACTAGTTTGCCAGGATCACAGTTTTAACACAGTTCTGGGAACTCTGACAAAGTCCATGAGAGAGAGAAAACATAAACAGAGAGGTCACCCATTTTAAATTTCATATGCTTTGCAAGAGCCCAAAAGAGCATATATACCTGAACCGTGCCTCCCCAACACCTGCACCTCAAGAGGTATGCCTCTTTACGCCAAGAAGAGTGGTGTCACTGTTGCGAAACAGGTCAGCAACACCTCTCTGCTCAGGGCCGGCTCACTCACTAGGCGAACTAGGCAATCGCCTAGAGCAGGCCGGCCCTTAGGGGCGCCAAGCTGCACCCGGCCCCGTACTCTGGGAGTTTCTTGATTATTTGTGTTTTTCATTCTTCCTAAAATGCATTTATTTTTGAAAATTGGTGGGCGCATGGGGGGGGTGCCAGAAGGGATCCTCGCCTAGGGTGCAAAATAAGCTGGGGCCGGCCCTATCTCTGCTACGGCTTTCCTTGTGGATCCAGGTGGGAGGGCAGTGTGGTATAGCCCGATCTCATCAGATCCTGGCAGCTACACAAGATTCATACTTGGAGACCCCCAAGGAAGACTCCACAGAGAAAGGCCGTGACAGATCTCCTCTGCCTCTAACTTGCTTTGAAAACTCCTTGGTGGGGTCGCTTGCAACTGGACAGCACATATGTACATAGTGAATTCAGGTATGGTGCTTTATTAATTCCTATTCTACCACCTACCTCTGCCTCCTTTTC
>NW_015204026.1:0-961 GCF_001447785.1 Gekko japonicus | reverse complement strand
TCTAGTTCTGCTTGGAACCCACATAACTGGCCCCTTTCCACAAACAGCAATACTATGCAGAGTTACATCCTTCTAAGATCACTGAATTCAGAGCACTTTGTTGCTTATTACATGTCTCGTTATCTTGATTACATTGATTTACACTGTGTAATCTGATTTAAGTTTCAGTGAGAAAGGCATTCTATAAATATTGTAAAATAAATGAGCAAACAAATAAATCATAAAACTGACATATTATATGATGTCTAATGGCTCAGTTTTCTCAGATAAACTTATTAATTATTAACTGGAATGACAAAATCCAGGATAAGGTGGTAACTTATATGTATTTGGATCAAACATAATAGATTGTGATTATGGCATGTATATTTTATATGGAACAGAATTGTCGGTTGTTCTGACATATGTAAATTACATGGAATTAGATGAGATTATTGGTATTTTTCTATTTGATCTGAATTTGCATTGATTATTGGTCTTTTTTTGTAAGTAAATTTATATAAAAACAAAAATATAATGTGGATTTTTGGTGTATAAGCAGTTAGTTACAGTGTGTTACTTGGAAAAAGAAAAGCATCGACTTCCGGTCTGCGGCTCAGCGATGGCGAATGCTCTCCCCTGAAGCTGGGGAGGCAATCCGCACTCCAGGGGTGTTGGAGGAGTGCCACCTCAAGTGGCACCCCCAGGTGAGCCTTAGTTAAAGGCTCCGAGCTGGGTGCGCTGGGGTGGCGACCTCTTCGATGGCGGAAGCCGGAGAATTGAGGCGCTCCTTTTTGCCCCAATCGGTCCACCCCCTGCGAGGCTCAGTTTTTACCGAGCTTAGCTGATGCCAGCCGGGACAAGCAAGAAGGTCAGCGAATGAGCGTAACTACAAGGGATCTGTGAGTAGACCGTCAATGAATCGGAGAAAAAATCGAGAGAAAAAGTTCTATAAGTTAGCCCCCCCCCAGCAGAAGCGGCG
>NW_015204025.1:0-981 GCF_001447785.1 Gekko japonicus | reverse complement strand
TCAGCTTAGAGGGAACACTGCCCGGGGGAGTCCCACGTTGTCCTGAGAGTCTGCCGCTGCGATGATGCCACCTGGAAGTGACGTCATCACGTCGGCACGTTGGAGGCGGGGCCACTAGGATTTGAGGGAAAACCATAGAGTTTTCCCTCAAATCATAGAGCATCCCGCCCCCAACGTGGCCAGCGTGATGATGTCACCTCTGGGTGACATCATCACCCTTGGGGACGTGTGCCGGAAGGGGGTGGAGTTTTCCCCAGGGCCCAATTTGCTAGCGTCAGGTGACGGGCCTCTCAGGCAGGGGTTTACCCGCCCCCCGGGGGGACTTGGCAAGCCTAGCCTCTTGGGACTCCCAACTTGGGAGTTGTGGTTCTAATTCCCTTTCCTATGGTTGCAGTAAGGCCAGCTGAGAACTACAACTCCCAAGGTGCAACATGTAAAAAGTGGGGAAGTAAGAATGGAGGAGCTGGCAGGACAGGCCAATAGGATGCCAAGGCAGCTTCCCCAGTGACCAGTGGGAGAGTAGGTGAGTCGTTGCCAGCATGGCTTGCCTTTTATATATTATATATATAGGATGAAATTAAGTTATATTTATATTATTTGGTAGCTACTTGGTGACCAATACTTTTTAAAATGTCCAACAATGCAATTAGGAATAACTGTGTATGGAACTGCACTGTAAAGTAGTACAGACCACAAGATGGCAAATCAAGGAGAAACTGATTTTTAGAGGGGATTTGAAAATAATGGGTAGCTTAATAATTCGATTACAGCATGGATTTACAGGTAGGGGATGCATTATAGTAGAGGATATGAAGACAGAAAGGAGAGAAGGAGCTGGTAGCATCAAGTTCAGAGAAAAGAATGAGTATATAAGTAAATGAGATTATATATGATTTGGAGTAAAGAGCAGAAGAAGAGCCTGTGAAGGTAGGGGAAAGCTGTACTGTTCCAAGAACTTTTCTAGGTCTGTGTTTTTGGTTT
>NW_015204024.1:0-984 GCF_001447785.1 Gekko japonicus | reverse complement strand
GAGTGCTTGTGAATGGTTCATCATCCTCTCTGAGAGGAGTGCCTCAGGGACCTGTTTTGTTCAACATCTTTATCAGTGATTTCGATGAAGGGATAGAGGGAATGCTTATTAAATTTGCAGGTGACACTAATTTGGGAGGGGTAGCCAATATGGGAGAAGACAGCGTCAGGATACAGGAGGATCTTGACAGGATGGAAAACTGGGCTAACACCAATAAAATGAATTTCAATGGGGATAATTGTGAAGTCCTGCATTTGGGCAGGAAAAATCAAATGCATAATTATAGGATGGAGGAGACTTGTCTTGGCAGTGCTAGGTGCAGAAAGAATCTAGGGGTCTTAGTGGACCATACACACAAGCAGCGTGATGTGGTAGCTAAGGAGTCAAATGCGATTTTGGCCTGTATCAGCAGAAGTATAGTGTCCAGATCACGCAAAGAGATGGTATCGCTTTACTCTGTTGTTGTTAGACCTCACCTAGAGTACTGTCTTCAGTTCTGGGCACCACATTTTAAGAACGATGGAGAGAAGCTGGAACGTGTCCAGAGAAGGGCGACAAAGACGGTGAGGCATCCCAAGTCCCATGAGGAAAGGTTGAAGGAGCTGGGTATGTTCAGCCGGGAGAGGAGATGACTGAGAGATGACATGATAACCATCTTCAAGTACTTGAAGGGCTGTCATATAAAGGATGGTACGGAGTTGTTTTCTGTGGCCCCAGAAGGTCAGACCAGAAACAACGGGTTGAGATTAAATCAGAAGAGCTTTCGGCTAAACATTAGGAAGAACTTTCTGACAGTTCGAGCGGTTTCCCAGTGGAAAAGGATTCCTCAGGAGGTGGTGGGCTCTCCTTCATTGGAGGTTTTCAAACAGAGGCCAGATGGCCATCTGATAGAAAGGTGGATTCTGTGAACTTCGGCAGATCACGTGAAGGAGGGCAGGGAGTGTTGCCTCAGGGGTTAGTACTTGTGGCCCTTTCTGACACGCC
>NW_015204023.1:0-989 GCF_001447785.1 Gekko japonicus | reverse complement strand
TTGCCAGTGGACGAGGCAACAGCGGAAGCGCAAACTATCGTTACTCACCGGGGGCATTCCGTGTGAAACGACTACAGTTTGGGGTGAGCGTGGCCCTGGGCCTATTTCAACAAATGATGGACTCTCTCCTTAAAGGGATCCCTGGCGTCACACCCTTCTTCGATGATGTGATGATCGCCGCCGCCACGCCGGCCGACTTTGCTGATTGCCTCCGCGCCGTGCTCAGCCGTTTCCAGGACGCTGGCCTGAAAGTAAAGCAGGACAAGTGCCGCCTGGGAGTGCCGTCAGTGGACTTTTTAGGGTTCACGGTGGACGCGGAGGGCCTCCACCCAACCAAAGAAAAGGTGAAAGCGATTGTTGAGGCACCGCCGCCGAAGTCTAAGGTGGAACTGCAGGCATTTTTGGGAGTCCTGAATTTCTACCACGCCTTTCTTCCCCACAAGGTGGCGGTAGCGGAACCACTCCATCGACTGCTGGACAAGCGAGCCCCGTGGGTGTGGGGGCCCCGCCAGGCCGCCGCGTTCCGGAACGTGAAGGAACTATTGATTTCCAACACGGTCCTGGCCCATTTTGACGAGTTGCTGCCGGTGGTCCTAGCTTGCGACGCCTCACCCTACGGAGTTGGAGCAGTGCTGGCACATCGCTTACCTGATGGTTGAGAGGTCCCGGTCGCGTATTACTCGCGCACTCTATCTGCTGCAGAGCGGAACTACACTCAGATAGATCGCGAGGGACTCGCAATCGTGGCCGGGGTCAAGAAGTTCCACGACTTCGTCTATGGCCGGCCCTTCACCATCGCCACGGACCACCGCCCGCTCCTCGGCCTGTTCGCGTCCGATCGCAGGACGCGGCAAGTCCTCTCCCCACGTGTCCTGTGGTGGACCATTTTCCTGGCGGGCTACGACTACCGGATCGAGCACCGCCCCGGAAAAGCGATGGGCCACGTGGATGCCCTTAGCTGCCTGCCACTGCCAGACGTCGTGGAAGAC
>NW_015204022.1:0-1146 GCF_001447785.1 Gekko japonicus | reverse complement strand
CTTGACATTTTTGCATTAGTAATCTTCATCTTCGACTACTAAGATAACAGAGACGTATCAATAACTTTATATGTCTGTATTATGGATCCTTGTTACTCTTTATTTTAGGTTGTTCCTCTACCCTGACCCTGTAGTTTTGTAGATTAGAAAATAAAAAAATAATAATTCGTGTAGTGGTTTGGTGTAGTGGTTAAGTGTGCGGACTCTAATCTGGGAGAACCGGGTTTGATTCCCCACTCCTCCACTTGCACCTGCTGATGTGACCTTGGGTCAGTCACAAGCTCTGGCACAGCTGTCCTTGAAAAAGAGCAGTTTGTGTCAGAGTTCTCTCAGCCCCACCCACCTCACAGGGTGTCTGTTGTGGGGAGGGGAAGGGAAAGGAGTTTGTAAGCTGCTCTGAGACTCCAAGTGAAGGGCAGGGTATAAATCCAATCTCTTCTTCTCTTCCTCTTCTAAAAGAAAAAGAAGAAATAGGAACTTCCAGTTTCCCTCCCGTTCCAGTTTCGCCAGTGGACAAAGCCCTGTTTATGGTAGATTCCCCCGATGTAGTCTGACTGCGAGTTTAGTTACATGCCTGTGACCCAAGACTGTGACCCAACACTGTATCGAGTGTTTGAGCCCTTAGATGTATATCTTGGAGAAAAGTGGGGGTGCGTCTTCCAAAGAGTCACCTGGCAATGACTAGTTTGGAAAAGTTATTTCTTTTACAGCATTTGAAAAATCTGCTGCCCAATAAATTAGGGGCATATTTATACCCGAGAGGTTCTGAGATCAATTAAGGCAGCTGATCTTGAAGGTCTGGGGTACAGAACAATCAACCTATCTTTCTGTAGTTCTTTATTCCCAAGGAGTCCACCTAAATCTGAAGCCAGGATGTGTGTTGGATGGTCTCATTATTCTAGCTTCTGCAGATGCAACTTAAAATGTACAACTGGACACTACACTGTGCATTCTTGAGGCTACAACGGAATATCTTCATGCATTCCAGATCTCTTCAAGTCAGATCCCATTGCATTGCCTTTTGGATGACTGGACTGATTCATCCTATGTAATCCGCCTTGAGTCCCATTGTGAAAGGCAGACTCCAAAAATGCAAACAAACAAAATAAAGAGAACCACTCCACATTTATTCCAGTGAACAAAAGG
>NW_015204021.1:0-985 GCF_001447785.1 Gekko japonicus | reverse complement strand
TCTCTACCATAAAGTTGCAGCCAACTAATGGCGACCCGTTGGGCTTTCCAAGGCAAGAGACATTCAGAGTTCTGCGTAGCAACCCCTGGATACTCAGACAGAACTGAGTTTGCTTAATTCCCCAGATCTGATGAGATGGGCTGGCTTGGCCCATCCTTGTCAGGGCAAAACACTGTGATAACGTTACTTTAACTTTTGTGTTGACTCCATGTATAAGATGGCTTTAAATTGTTGTGTAATTATACATGGGAATGTAAAAGAAATAGTTTTAAAATGCAGATAACGAAGATTTCCCTCTTCAAGCTTGTTTAGAACCTGGCCTCGCTTTGTATTTTGAGACTGAGGAAGTTTTGCCAATATATATATTTTTTGTAAGCTTATGAGGAGCAGATAATGTAATTAAATCCACTTTTCTTCCAAGCAGTGTTCCCTCTAAGCTGAGTTAGTGTGAGCTAGCTCATATTTTTTTAGCCTCCGGCTCACACATTTTTGCCTTTGCTCAGGAAGGATGGCTCCAGAACAAAATAATTTATGCAGCAGCCAAAGCACTCGATCACAACTTTAATGCCAGTAGCTTACAAAGTAGGATTTTTTTCTCACAAGATTCCACAGCTTAGAGAGAGCATTGCTTCCAAGATGTGTCTTTTCCAAAAAAAAACACCCACAAAACCAGCTTTTATAGTATGTCTACATCAAGCTGGCATTTACATACATCTTGTGACTACAGAGCAACTGGGTAGATTTGAAACATTTGAATTAAATCTTCTATAAACCACAGGGCACTTCTGCATATCGAGAGACCAGATAGAAATGCAGGTCCTTGGCTTTGAAAAGGTTTTCTCTCCCCCGTCTGTGTTGCTTAGTTTTGGGTTGCAATTGCATTTCTCCTGGCAGTGTTTATGTTTCTTAAATTATATATTTTTTTACTTGACCAAATATCTAACAAAGATATTTGAAGGGAAAATGTCTCAAGTTAGGAAGTGAG
>NW_015204020.1:0-982 GCF_001447785.1 Gekko japonicus | reverse complement strand
AGAATTTGGAGTGAACGTCTAAGAAGTTAGTAAGATTTTAGAGAGTCTTAGTATCGATGTAAAGGCGGAAGGACTCTGGAAATTGCCTTTATGAAGCGAGCTGGAGGAGATGCTCGGGAAATCTTCTCATAACAAGTAACAAACTAACATATAAGCTTAGAAAGACAGGTCCTCACAAAGTATATTGTTTATTAACAGCCTTTTTTATTACTAATGGTAGCTTAAAAGGGAATGATCTCGTAACCTTGGGTTTTTAGTTTAGTGTGGGTTGCTTTTCTTTTGTCCCTAGCTGTAGTTACCCTATCCCTATTTTTCTTGGTAGTTTTTGTAGTATTAAAAAAAAATAGACAGAGTTTTGGTATTCATCTCTCTGTCTACATAAAAGCCAGTTCCCGTCACTGTCACACTCTACTGTGACCAAGACTGCATCTACACATCATTACATATTGCACTATTGTGTGATATAGTCATCATTTGCAAATGGATTTTCCAAGCCAGTTCAGGAGGTGAAGGATTGCTATAGCACAATAATAGTGTAACGTCCAACAACATGTGGTTGCAGCCCAAGAAAAAGAACACAGGACAAGCAATGTAGGATAAGTCCAGAAGTGATTCTCACAACGGTTGGAGTCTCCAGAGTTCTAGAACATGTTCAGTCCCCTGCTCAAAGGCAATCACTTCTTCCTCATAATTATAGGTATTTTGCTAGAGTCTGTATATGCGGTAGTTTCCAAAGTTTCCACAATTCCTTTACACTTCAGCATCACGCTCTCATATGATCAAGAAATGGAATCCATTATGGGACTATGCTGATTAAGCAAGACTGATTTTCGATGGCTCCAATAAAGATTTTTTGGGACAAAGTAAACTAGCTGCCCTCTGGAACAAACAGAGAAGAAATAAACCTGCCCTGGACATTTAAGTTACCTGGGCAGTTGAATAGGTTTTATTTATTTATTTTATTTATTGCTTTGACTTTTAC
>NW_015204019.1:0-986 GCF_001447785.1 Gekko japonicus | reverse complement strand
CCCCCTCTGCGGCCCTCACCCTTAAGCTTAAATCCCGTTCCAATCAGGGGGGTTGGTACATTCCGGGTGCAATATTGAGACTTTGTGGGAAATTTGGATTTGATGGTGGTGGAGGGTAACCTTGTAAGCCTTCTGGGCCGGGCCTGGTTCGAGGTGCTGGGTATCCAGTCCAAGCGCCCCCGGAACACGCAGTCATCCAAGCATGCCGCCGCTGCACACGAGTCTCCCGGGAATTTCCCACGGTTTTTTACGGGGCTCTAGGATGTTACAAAGGACCCCCGGGGTCATTACAGCTAGACCCTCAAGTAGCCCCCATCCACCGGCATTTCCGCATGGCACCCCTCTCCTTGTGGTCAAAGATTGAAGTTGAACTGGACCGGCTGGTTGTCCAGGGCGTTCTTGAACTGGTCTCCCATTCCACTTGGGAAACTCCGATAGTGACCCTCGTTAAACCGAATGGGGACATCCGCATCTGCACGGATTATAAATGCACCATAAATCAAGCCCTCCAAGCGCACTCATATCCTGTACCGATAGTGAGCCAAGTGCTGGCATCTCTGGTGGTGGTGAAAATTTTTGGCAAGCTGGATCTCGCTCAGGCGTACCAGCAGTTGCCGGTCAATGAGAAAACGGCTAGCTATAATATGTTACTGGAAAAGGATGACATGTTAAAAACAGAAGAAAAATTAAGGAAGGATCATCAAATCCTACTAACATGGTGGGAGCGCTCCCTATTACAAGATAGATATTGTAAAGACAAAATAAGGGGTTTTGAAGATATAAACAATCAGCTGGATAAAATATGGTTGTCATCCAGTGATAAATTAATACAAAAATTATATAGGTTTCTATTAGAAGACTATGAACTGGATGAAAGTATTACATCAGTTATGATATCATGGATGCAAGACATGGGCAAACAGAAGATGATCAATGGGAGTCTATATGACATTCTACTAAGTTCATGAGAGCTATTGCATATAAAG
>NW_015204018.1:0-989 GCF_001447785.1 Gekko japonicus | reverse complement strand
GGCAGCAGAGCTCTGAAATCCAGTTTCTAAGATCCAATAATAATGGGAAAATTTGGGTTCTGTGCCTGAACCTATAAGGACATCTGGTGGGCTGCTGTGGGAACTAGGATCCCGGAGCAGGGATGGCAGGTGACGGCCTGGCCCTCGGGAAGGGTTTGGGGCAGATGTGGTGTGATGTTGGTGTTTTGTCTGGCTGGAAACCTGGTTGTGGTGTTTGCATGCCAAGAGACATTCTGAAAACTGTTACCCTCCAGTCTACAGATGTGCTGAAGCCACGTCTGGGCCAAAGGTCACAGTGACAAGTGTGAAGAAATGCATTTTTTGCTATGGAGGTTTGAAATAAGCAAAACCTTCACAATGCGGTGGAAAAGGTTTTTTCCTCCTCTGGGCAGAGAACAGACAGGCAGGAAGGGGGGGAAGGCAGTCCAATGGCTTTCCAGCTTACCTTCATACAAATACTAAGGAACTAGCAGGAGAGATAATGGGTGGGTCAGATTGTGCTCCCTTCTCCAAGCAGGGAACAGGGTGCTGGAGGGGTGAAATGCTAGAGGGACTTCAGCATGGGGATTCCTGGAGATCTCCGGGAAACGCCTCTTTGACCTGTCCTGGCCAGGTCAGTGGGAGGGGAGACAGAGATGATTAACCCTCCTTGCAGTAGGAAGGAGGTCTCTTTTCCTTAGGTATGGAGTCCATGAACACACACAGACCTCTACATGGGGAAGGCAGCCATTGACCATGTGCTTGGCTGAATAGCTGGAGCAAATTTTAGGGTAATGGGGACTCTGTAGAGATCTAGAACACTGGGCAGCGGGAGTCACAGAGGCCAGGCCTCAGAGCTTGGAAAGGAAGCTGCGACTCTTGACCCTCCCCGTGGGCAATTCCTTACAGAGGTCAGGGGGTGATGGAGTGTTACTGGAGAGGGAAAAAAGCCTGTCTAGAGAGGCTCATAGGCACCTGGTGCGTCTACACCAGTTTGGTGTAGTGGTTAA
>NW_015204017.1:0-1172 GCF_001447785.1 Gekko japonicus | reverse complement strand
CTTAACCACTGCACCAAACTGGCCCTGTTAAAAACTATAAATAAATATACAAAAAATCCCCACACGATTTATATTCCAAAAGTCTTGTTGGTCTTGAAAGCGCTACTGGACTCGAATCTTGCCTTCCCACTGCACACCGACTTGGCTGCCTTCCTGAAACTATAAATCGCCTCTCCTCCATTTTATTGGCACTCGTCATTATGGACGAATTTGCCGTTATTTATTTATTTATTCAGTTTATACCCCGTCCTCCCCGCCGAGGAAGGCTCAGGGCGGCTTACGTGGCAGATGAAACACACAAATAACAATTGTGGCAATCATAAAACCATCTGATGCTAATCTATCTGCTGCGTGTATTTATTTATTTGTTTGTTCCTTTTGTACCTGGCCTTTCTCCTCGATGCGGAAACAAAGCAGCTTACATCATTCTCCCTTCCTCCCTTTTTATCCTCACAACAACCCTGGGAGGTAGCTTAGTCTGAGAGAACATGAATGGTGCAAAGTCACCCACCAAGCTTCCACGGCCGAGTGGGGATTCAACCCTGGCTTTCAAAGATCTGAGTCCGACACTCTAACCCAGTGGTGGCGAACCTATGGCACAAGTGCCAGAGGTCGCACTCAGAGCCACTTGCACCTGGCTGGATGACCTTGGGCAAGTCATAGTTCTGATAAGAGCTGTTCTGGAAAAAAGAGCAGTTTCTGTCAAGAGCTCTCTCAGCCCCACCTACCTCACAGGGTGTCTGTTGTGGGGAGGGGAAGGGAAAGGAGTTTGTAAGCCGCTCTGAGACACCTTTGGGTAGTGAAGGGCGGGGTAGAAATCCAATCTCCTCCTCCTCCTCCTCTTCTTCTTCTTCACCACTGTATTAATATAGAATTGGTGGTTTTTAAAACACTGGAACAGTCCACTGTTGGCAGGACGGACTGCAGGTAGTCTGGGGCAGTGTTCCCTCTAATTTAAGAAGAGGAAGAAGATGAGATTGGATTTATACCCCACCCTTCACTACCCAAAGGAGTCTCAGAGCGGTTTATAAACTCCTTTCCCTTCCCCTCCCCACAACAGACACCCTGTGAGCTACGTGGGGCCGAGAGAGCTCTGACAGAAACGGCTCTTTTTCAAGAACAGCTCTGGACTATGGCTTGCCCACTGACTATAAAATGATGTCTTTTGGAAA
>NW_015204016.1:0-996 GCF_001447785.1 Gekko japonicus | reverse complement strand
CACAACTGAATACCCAACATTTATTTTTTAAAAATCTCCCCGCCTGTAGAAAACTAGCACATCAGGGAAAGAATGTGATATATTAAAATACAATCACCCTCCTGCTTCCAGTCAGAAGTGGCACATGCCATCGAAAGCGCCTCCTGGGACTGTGACGAATAGGGGGGGGGCTCATCTAGGAGGGCAGTCAGACAGGTTTTAAAGCCGCGGAGAGCTCCCTTGTGAATTTCTTGGCTGCGAAAGTTCCGTGCCTTTTTACACTCTGCCAGTTCAATTAACTGGGGGAATGGGAGGAAAGTGGGGTGCTGAGAGACCCAAAACGTTAACTCTTCTCTATCATCTCTAGGGTTTCCAGGACCCCGCTGGAGGCAGGGGAGCCCCACCGTTGCTCAGCTGGCCGGCGGAAGGAATGTGGTGCCAAAGTGGCTAGGGAGGCGTCAACACAATCTTGATAGGCTGACGTCACTTCCTGTGCACCCGGAAGTGATGTCACCCCATTGCTGAGGGATGCCTGGGACGCCTTGGCATTTAGGCAAAACTCTATGGCTCACCGGCACTGACGTCAGCCCTTCGCCAGTGACGTCAGCGTGTCACCAGCAAGTCACCAGTAAGTCCCCTCCTGCCCCCGTCAGTTGCCGGGTTCCCCAGCCCCTGTTGCTGTCGCTCATGTCGAGCTGGGAATCTGCAAGGGCTTCGGTGGCTGAAAACACTTACTGCCTCCCTTGCCTCCAAGCAGCCTTCCGTTTGGACAAAACTGGAAGCAAAGGATTCGTTTTAATTTTCCACGTTAGCCTGATGGTTCGAACGCACAGCATTCCGCTAACTGAGTCGGAGCCCAACAAACCAGGATCTGAAAGCACGGCTGGTAGATTAACCGTAGAGGAAACTAGGATGTCACGTGATGGATCGATGCAGACGTCTCGGCTTGCACTGTGATCCCAAAACAGTTACTCCTTGGGAAAGCCATTGCGGATTTAGAAGGGCGTGATTCTGCTT
>NW_015204015.1:0-1088 GCF_001447785.1 Gekko japonicus | reverse complement strand
TACTAACCAGATCCAACCCTGCCTAGCTTCCGAAAACTGATGAGATCGGGCTATCCTGAGCTATCCAGGTCAGCGTAGTGATGTCATAGGAAAAAGCTTTTTATAAGGGACTGGCCAGGATCTGGAGGAGTCCATTGGAGGCCAGGCAAGGACGACTCAAGGACTTTTGGTTCCGAAAGCAGAACTTCCAAAATGGCAACCCTCATCAACTGGTATACGTTCATTGGCGGGAGGGGGGCATCATTCAGGTGAAGTTCTCTTGCACCTGAATCGTTGAAATTAGAGAAAGTTCATGACGTCCAATTCATAATGCTCAGTCATATTACGAGTTGAGCACCCTTTTCTTCTTCGGCTCGGAATGTTCAGTGAGAATGCACACATGTGCAGTCAGTGTCCGCATGCAAAGGATCACAATAAAGGATTGCATGCAAAGGAGCCAGTTTGGTGTAGTGGTTAAGTGCGCAGACTCTAATCTGGGAGAATTGGGTTTGATTCCCCACTCCTCCACTTGCACCTGCTGGATGACCTTGGGCAAGCCGTAGTTCTGATAAGAGCTGTTCTTGAAAAAGAGCAGTTTCGGTCAGAGCTCTCTCAGCCCCACCTACCTCACAGGGTGTCTGTTGTGGGGAGGGGAAGGGAAAGGAGCTTGTAAGCCCCTTGGGTAGTGAAGGGCGGGGTATAAATCCAATATCTTCTTCTTCATCATCATCAGGGGCACTTCAAATGTGCATTTACCATTTGTCCAGTAGCATTTTTCTGTTGAAAGCTGGATAATGAAGACATCTGACAGGTGTTTTTTAAATTAAATTTATCTTCTGCCCTTCCTGAAGCGGGCTCAGGTTGGGTGACATCAGAGTACACAAAGAATCAAAACCAGTTTTAAAAGTTCATTCTTAAAAACAGCTAAAAAAACCCCATTAAATTATTAAGAAGAAAGTTGATCCCTATAAAACGTGGTGTTGGACTAGAGTTTTGCAGACACCGTGGACTGCCAAGAAGACAAATCAGTCAGCTCTAGATGAAATCAAGCTTCGGCTCTCCCTAGAAGCGAAAATAACCAAACTGAGGCCATTGTACTTTGAACACAT
>NW_015204014.1:0-971 GCF_001447785.1 Gekko japonicus | reverse complement strand
TTTCAGGATCCTAGTCCCTATTGTCTTTGTGAAACAAGCTCAGGTATTAGACACTGGTGCCTGGTGGCAGTCAGCGGACATAACACTTTCTAACCCCAGTCCCCAGATATCTGCTTCAGATTCCCTTGGTACTAAATCTGTGAAGGCATCTTCCTGAGACTCCAGAGAGCTGCCACCATAGAGTTCTCAACTCTTATTCAGCAAATACCAGGAGATTTGTGTGTGGGGGGAGTGCCTGGGGAGCACAGAGTTGTGATGGGGTGATGTTACTTCCAGGAGATGCTGTAGGCTGCCTCCTCTAGTATCTGTGGTCTTTATTGCAAACAGTATGGAGGGTTGTCAGGCTGCAGCCTGTAACCCCTGGGAGTGTTTGGGGGCAGGGGCTGGCATGATGTTGACTTACTGATGTCACTGCCAGTGAAAACCAGAAATTATGTCATGATACCAGGGGGCACTCTAAGGGGTGATTCTGCATCTAGCATTTGATCCACATTTTCTCAACTGGGAGGAAAAAGTGCAGCTCAAAACCACATCCAAATACCACTGTTCAGTGCTGTACTGACTGCAGAGTCACCCCTGGTTGGCCATAAAATGGCCATAAATCTACGCAGAAGGCACAATTACATCCAACGTGGAAAGCAGCATGCAGTGTGGACACCGCCATAAATCCTGATGATCAAAGGGAGTGAAACCAGCATGCAATGCAGAGAGGAACTTCTGTTCCAACGTGGGTTTGGTAAAATGACGGAGGGTAAAACCAATGCAGAATCAGCCTACAATTTGGAAAAATCCGCGGTAAAACCATAGTATTTTTGCAAATCCTAGAGCACCCATCACATCATGTCACTTCCTGGTTTTGCTGGAAGTGATGTTACCAAGACAGCATGATGCTGGCATGAACACCCCCCCCCCACCTCCCTGGCACTGGCAGGCAACCAATAAGTTTGCCAGGACATCTTCTGCTGTAGTGG
>NW_015204013.1:0-990 GCF_001447785.1 Gekko japonicus | reverse complement strand
CAGCTTAGAGGGAACATTGGTCGCAGCCCCATAGGGCTTTCAAAAGGTTGGTGTGCCATTGCCTGCTTCTGTGTAGCAACCCTGGACTTCCTTGGTGGGCTCCCATCCAAGTACTAACCGGGGCCGCCCCTGCTTAGCTTCTGAGATATGAGATTGGGCTCGCCTGGGCCATCTATAATCTATAGCATTACCCAAAAGATTCCACCTTAGTAATTTTTTAAAAAGACTTCTGATCTGAGCCCTTAAACTGTATCTTACATAAATCCAGTTTTGCTAGAAGTGCATTTAAGAACCATTTGTTCTGAAAAATGTTGTTGTATGGGAGACGAGGGTTGCCAGGTCTCCCCTGGCCACTGGTGCGGGATTGGGGGGGGGTAGGGTTGTCAGATCCAGGTTGAAGATTTGGGGGTGGAGCCTGGGGAAGACAGGAACCTCAGTGGGGTGCAGTGCCACAGAGTCCACCCTCCAAAGCATCCATTTTTTCCCAGGGGAACTGATCTCTGTAGTCTGGAGATGAGACGGAAGACCAGGGGATCCCCAGGTACCACCTGGAGACTGGCGTTCCTAGCAGACCACTGTTCTGTTTTGTTTCTGCACCTGTGGCACACCACACGTGTTCTCACCCTGATGGCCGCGGGATGGGAGAATGTCAGAGAAGTCACTTGTCCAGCGGCATCTCACTCTTATTCTGTCCACTCGCTTCCATTTCTCATAGATTCGATTGCCAACCCCAACCCCGCCCAACATATGTTGTTGTTGTTATTGTTGTTGTTGTCATTTCAATTTATACCCCGCCCTGTCCCACAAGTGGGCTCAGGGCGGCTTACAACATGTAGTCCATAAAACAATAAAGCAGTAAAAGCAATAAAACAGTCAACAGCATGATAGACAATATCATCAAACCCCATGCCTCCTATCAAGTGAATAGAGGTGCTCCAGTGCCCAATAGTAGTATCTGACAGCAGGCACTGTCCCCTCCAAAAACAAGAC
>NW_015204012.1:0-996 GCF_001447785.1 Gekko japonicus | reverse complement strand
GACCCTTGGAGTAGAAAATGGGAGAGAGAGATTACCTTTTCCATATAAAAGTGTTTGCAGTTGTAGGCTATGATTTAGAAACCAGGCTTTATTTACTAAATTTAGTTGGCCTGCTTCTCAATGTGGAATTTCAGGACCTCTCTGCCAAAATTCCCCAAGCAAAAAGAATGGCTTTCACATCTAGGCATCCTGTACAAATGGCATGGAATACCATGCCAGCTCTGTTGTTATCCTGAAACAATTTTACATATTATCCATTTCGTTTACCCAGTGGGCAATGTTCCTAAAATTTCTACAAAGGCACGTTCATACTCCAGTACTACCCCAATGACAGAAGTCTGAAAGACCTCCTTTCTTTATAAAGGAATACATAAACACCCAGTCTCCTAACCTAGTTCCCATGAAAACATCTCTATTTGGTCTTTTTGATTTTAACTCTGATTATAAACAGTTACCTCATAAGCGAACGGTGGCCAGGAAAAATAATGGCAAGGCTTCATTGGCTAACTTTCTGATTTGGAAAGGTTTCTTGTGTGAGATTTCTGTTAGCCGGAATCTTTTTTTTGTCCCAGCAGCCTTTTGGAGTGGCAAGGCATTATTTGCCAAGTCCAGAATTCTAAACCAATGAACATTGTCTTAATTATGGGCATGATCCAGTCCACTGGCATAGCACCTGCACCCAGAGGATCCCAATATGGCTTTTTGAAGGGCCCTGTTTTCCTCTCTCCGGCTTGGGTTCACACACAAGCAGCAGAAGAGGCTATTAAGAGAAATGGAAGCTCTGTAAAAACTCTCATATCCTCATCTTGTCCCCCTTCTTGCTTCAGTAAAGAATTCTCATGCTCTGGAGGACAAGTAGCTTACACCAAGCGGAGGCAGGGGGCCAGATATGAATATGATAGGCAAGATCTACAATTTACCCTAATTCCCCTTGCACTGCCCGCAACTACACCGACGTATGCATATAGATGGGAGAGAAGGAAAACTGATCCTCTG
>NW_015204011.1:0-987 GCF_001447785.1 Gekko japonicus | reverse complement strand
TCTTGGTCGAGTGCGAGTGCATTAGGGAGACTTCGGAGCCCTCAAATTGAACGTGGGATTATCGAATGGCTGAGGGTAGGGTGATTCGAGCAGCGCCCCACCCCCGAGCGTGAGGAGAAACAACGGACGGGCCAAGTTCTAACAATCTGGCCTGAATTGCCATCAAGGACCTGGCAGCAAGCAGCAGACGCTGGCGATTATTTACAGTAAATTATTTGATCTAAATTAATTAACTGGGTTAGGGTATAGGAAATACCCAATTTACTAGCCCTTAGCTGGAAAGCTCTTGAGCGGGCTACTTCTATTGGATTATATATAGAATAAATGAAAGAAAAATTGTATTAATAGGCCACTAAGTTTAATTGTCAGGGCCTCACGAAATCTGGAGTAGGTGGGCACCAGCGTGTGCCGCTAAGGCTTATTCTGGTGAGTTGTTGGTTTAGCTGATATGAGGCCAACAGTAGGGCTGCAGCAGGCGGAGATTAGTCGGCCTGATGACGACTGGATTTAACATTCCAGTGCTCCTGGGAAGGGGTAGGTATAGCGGTGGGACTAAACAGGGAAATAAGGGAAGGAGAGGGAGAAGTGGCTTAGCTCAGCCCCCTTCCAGCCTATGTCCCATCCCAGTTGGCAGTGAGGCTAGCAGCAGTGACTCCCCTCTGACATTGGTGCTGTGTAACGCCAGGTCTATAAATAATAAGACCATGATCCTGCGAGATCTCTTGCTGGAGCAGAAGGTAGACCTGGTGTGTGTGACCGAGACCTTGGTGTGTGAGGGAGAGACAGTATCACTCTCCCAAACAGTCCCGCCTGGTTACTCAGCCCTCCACCAATCGCAGACGAGGGAGCAGGGGGAGGAGTGGCTCTATTCATTCGGGACGCTTACTCCTTCAGGGCGCTCCTGCCACCAAGGATCACAGGCATCGAGTGTGCTGGTCTGGTATGGGAGGCCAGGCATAGTTTGGCAATTTGGCTGGTGTACCGACC
>NW_015204010.1:0-1030 GCF_001447785.1 Gekko japonicus | reverse complement strand
CCACTACACCAAACTGGCTCTGGAAGGATTCGGTTCTGATGCTGAACTTAAAAGCAACTCCAGCACCTAAGAGGGAGCCGCCCACCCTGCTCGCCCTTTGAAAACCCACCTCCCTGTTGCAAAGGCCTCTCCGTCAGCCGCCGCCACCTGGCCTTGTGGGAGTGAGCCTGGGCTCCCTCGCCCTCCCCCCGTCTGCCTCATCCCCGGGACTGCCACTTCAGCCCCACCTCGTTTTTCTGCATATGTAATCCCATTAGAGAGCTTGAAAAGCTTTTTTGCACCCAGCACCGTATAAACTAATCCTTTAATCTTCAGCAGATTCTCTTTTCCATTTTAAGGCTGGGCAACTGTTCCATAAAGGCACACTTTGGGTGTCGCGGCGATGTGCAAAACAACGTATTTCCTCTGCTCCTTCTTTTGTTTTCCCAGACTGCATTTAGACACTGTGTAGTGACACACGCTGTCCTGCCACGTTTCGGAATTGCTTTTGGAATTAGTCTGTATACTAACATTTCTTCTGGCAATCTCTGCACCCTCTACCAGTGTTCCCTCTAAGCTGAGTTGGTGTGAGCCAGCTCACAGTTTTTTAGCCTCCGGCTCACATGTTTTTGTCTTAGCCCAGGAAGGAGGGCTCCAGAGCAAACTCATTGATGCAGTAGCCAAATCACTTGCTCACAACTTTAATGCCAGTAGCTCACAAAGTAGAATTTTTGCTCCCAAGACTCCACGGCTTAGAGGGAACATTGCCCCCTACCCCTTCATCCTGCCAGTACTAGGGCTGCTAGGTCCCCCCTGGGCACCAACAGGGGATAGGGTAGGGTTGTCAACCTCCAGGTGGTCACTGGAGGTCTCCTGGAATTACAGCTGGCCTCCAGGCGATGGAGATCAGTTCCCCTGGAGAAAATAGCTGCTTTGGAAGGTGGACTGTATGGAATTATACCCTGCGGAGGTCCCTTCCCTCCCTAAACCCACCTCAGGTTGTACCCTCAGATTTTACAGGTCTACCTTGGGTCAGTCACAAGCTCTGGCA
>NW_015204009.1:0-994 GCF_001447785.1 Gekko japonicus | reverse complement strand
ACTGTAAAGGATGCTGGCAAATTTTAAAATTCCCCCCCGCTACTGTTTGGAGTGGCAGCAGGCACCAGTGGTGATCAACGGCAGGTAGAGTTGTCAGTTCCTCTGCTGCTGATGGGGGGGGGGCAAGGTTGCCAGCTCCAGGTTGGGAAACCCCTGGGGAGGACAGGGACCCCAGTGGGGTACAATGCCGTAGAGTCTACCCTCCAAAGCATCCATGTTTTCCCCAGGGAAATGATCTGTGTAGTCTGGGGATGAGCTGTAATTCCAAGGGATCCCTAGGTCCCATCTGGAGGCTGGCGTCCCTAGCAGGAAGCCTAGCTTGGCAACCCTACAGACTATACACAGTTTAGCCATTATACGTCAACAATCCCCAAATCATTCCGATGTGTGCCGTAGGCCAGGAAATATACCAATACTATATATTAAAAATGCTGAGGTCCAAACTGAGGACTTTATATGATAAACCCATATGAAAAAGTGGCTTCAACTCAGAATTACCGACACAGCCTTTGAGATGGGAAATCATAATGTGCTTTTGTTGGGTGGGCAGTCACTTGGCTTTGTGATCAGCTTGCCTTTCTAGAAGGCCCACCAGAAGATACCTTTTCTGTCGTGATGGACGTCACGAAGTTCTAATCCAGGAGAGATCTTGACAAGACCAGCCTCCTACATTCTGGACCTTGATTTGGATTCTTGAGCCCTGATTAATTTTTTTTTCTTATTTGATTTTATTTTATTTGACTTATATCCTACCCTTCCCCCTCATGGCAGGCTCGGGGCGGGTTACATCAAATTTAATAAAATATAATATGTACAATTAATACAATTAAAACACTAATAAAATCCCACAGTGGCCTTCATCCAGTGCCGTTGTCATTGACATTATAAGCTCACAGATGCCAACTCTAATATGCAGTCCTGTCCCATTGAGTGGAGTCCCAGTAACGAGGGAGGGACATCCATCGCCCTCATTAAAAGCCTGGTGGAAGAGCTC
>NW_015204008.1:0-1065 GCF_001447785.1 Gekko japonicus | reverse complement strand
GAGCACCTTCAAGATGAACAAAATCTCCGGCAGGGCACTTACCCTCCCTCTTCTCCTGCCTCCTCCTGGCTGAATGAGGGCCGGAAGCGGGGTGTCGGAAGCAGGGGGCGGGGCTTTGTCATGTGCCCCCCCCGTACCTCACCCGGGGGAACTGCGATCCCCCCCGAAATGACCTCAGTCTGTGGCAGTAGAAAAGCGCAAGACCCCAGCAGCACCTTAAAGACAAACAAAATTTGTGGCAGGGGAGGAGCTTGCGTGAGTCGCTGCTCGATTCTTCAGATACCTTCACAAGGCCGATGGATTTCCATTCTGTACAGCTAAATGTGGTGCCTTCCATGGAGATAGATGAAGATGGGTGGCCGTGTTCATCTGTCTGTAGTGGTAGAAAAGAGTAAGAGCACCTTCAAGATGAACAAAATCTCCGGCAGGGTAGGAACTTGCGTGAGTCACTGCTCACTGCTTCAGACAGCTTTACAAGGCTGATGAATTTCCATTCTGTATGGCTGAATGTGATGCCTTCCATGGAGACACATCACGATGGGTAGCCCTGTTTGTCTGTCTGTAGCAGTAGAAAAGAGCAGGGGTCCAGGAGTGCCTGAAAGACTAACCAAATTTGTGGGGAGGGTAGGAGCTTTCCTGACTCACTGCTCGCTTCTTCGGATACAGCTAGAATGTGAGTATCTGAAGAGGTGAAGAAGCGAGCAGTGAATCAGGAAAGCTCCTACGACCCTACCACAAATTTTGATAGCCTTTCAGGGGCTACTGAACGATTGCTCTTTTTTTCCCCCTACTGCCTCACTTTGTAAAACAAGGTAAACAGAATAAGAAGCAAAAGGTGGGTGTGGCTGGATGACCACACTCCTGGTAACATGGGGGTGCGGCCTAATGTGCTAATGAGCTGTGCTGTCAGGGGTGTGGCCCAATATGCTAATGAGTTCCTGCTGTTGGGTGTGGCCTATTATGCTAATGAGTGCCTGCTGGGCTTTTTCTACAAAAAGAGCCCCAAATTTGTGGGAAGGGTAGGAGCTTTCCTGACTCACTGCTCGCTTCTTCGGATACAGCTAG
>NW_015204007.1:0-1141 GCF_001447785.1 Gekko japonicus | reverse complement strand
CTGGAGATTTGGGGGTGGGGGAAGGGAGGCAGTACAGTTTGGTAGGATCCCGTGGAATAAAAAGTGGGGAGGAGTTTGTTAAATTTGACAGATACACCCCCCCGTAATTATAAGGACTGGGATTACAAACCAACATTGGGTCTGATTCAAACTGAGAGCCAGTTTGGTGTAGTGGTTACGAGCATGGCCTCTAAAACCGGGTTTGATTTCCCCACTCCTCCTCCACGTTGATCCAGCTGGGTGTCCTTGGGTCAGTCACAAGTCCTCTAGAGCTGTTCCCTCAAGGACAGTTTCTGTCAAGAGCTCTCTCAGCCCCACCCACCACACAGGGTGGCTGCTGTGGGGAAGGGGAAGGGAAAGGAGATTGTAAGCCGCTCTGAGACGCCAAACGAAGGGTAGGGTATTGTGCTGTCAGCGCCAGACGGAACAGGTATAAATCCAATCTCTGCTTCAACTGCCCTAGAGTGTCCCGCCCCCTCCAAAGCGGACATATTTTTTCCTCCAGAGAAAGTGATCTCTGTCAACTGAAGATCAGTTGCAATTCCAGGAGGTCTCCAGGCTTCACCTGGAGGCTGGTAACCGCAGAAGTCACCTCAGGGAGGAAGCCAGCCACAGAGCTGAAGGAACTCATTCATATTTCCTTAGCTGCAAGGAGACTGCTAGAGCGTTATGACGCTGCAGAACTGGATTTATACCCCGCCCTTCACTACCCGAAGGAGTCTCAGAGCGGCTTACAATCTCCATTCCCTCCCCCTCCCCACAACAGACACCCTGTGAGGTAGGTGGGGCCAAGGGAGCTCTTTTTCTGCGGGAATTTGTGACAGACCCAAGGGTCACACCAGCGGCTGCATGTGGAGGAGTGGGGGAATCAAACCCGGTTCTCCCAGATTAGAGCCCGCGCTCTTAACCACGACAGCAAACTGGCTCTTAGTCTGAATCAGACCCAATGTTGGGTTTGTAATCCTGGTCCTTTTAATAATTAAGGGGGGGGGGTGTCTGTCAAACTTAACAAGGCCGACTCCTCCCTGCCTTTTATCCCATGGGATCCTCTGCGGTTCCGGCAGGCAGGCCCACCCGCCCATTGCAGACAGATATGCGCACGCACACACACCCCGGATTGGGTGCCACGACCCTTTCTACA
>NW_015204006.1:0-998 GCF_001447785.1 Gekko japonicus | reverse complement strand
GGGAGCATTGCCCACAGCATCAAGGTCAGCATCCCTGTATACTGGCAGCAGCACTCAGAGTCTCAGGAAGAAACCTTCATCATTTGGCCCTTTGGAACGGAGATGCTGGGGAGTGCAGCTGGGACCCTCTGCAGGCCATGGGTGATATAGGAGCCAACCAGCCTACCCCGAGATGACTCAGGGTCTACCACCAGGCCAGAAGAGCATGTGCGGCCTCTTCCTATTTGGTCTTCACCCCCTTTCTGGCTCAAGGTACAGGGAGAGCGCCAGCCTCCTGCCACACTGGCCATGGCCCTCAGGTAAAGGGAACCTGCTGGTAGCTGTGGCCATCTACTCCCCAGCCAACATGCTGCTGGCAGTGTGTGCAGCCTCCTGCTATTGGAGGTGAGGTATGAGGAGGACTCATCAGCAACTGCAAGCTACCATATGGCTGCCGGGTGAGGTGGCAACCCACTGTGGGGAGATGGCTCTCCCCCAACAGTGAGATGGCATGGCAGCCTCCTGAAGTATTGGCAACCTGCCGAGGGGGGGGGAGGGCTCACCCCAATCACTGAGCTAGTGTGGTGGGAAGGCAAGCACCAGCCACGAACCAGCTGGCTGCCATGGCTCACACCCAAAATCCAAAAGGAGGGTTGGCCAGAATTACCTATAACCCCCTACAAACCCCAGCTGCCAGCCCCCAGAGACTCCCCCCACTGTGTAAATGTGACTGCAGCCAGCCCAGGACCTCCTGCACCCCCCTTGCTGATCCAAATCCCAGTGTGTTTGCCGTGGGATCATCTAGATAACTGTTGCTCCACGTGGAGCCTTTTGTTGCCCAGACACGCAGTTCTGTCCCCTTCTGAGATTGTGCTGGGCTGATCTGAGGAGGAGGGGCAGCTGCTACCAAAACCTGGCCAGTGAGCCAGCCCTCGATTGGCCAGTGCTCCTGCACTGAGCCACGAATGGCTCCCCCCACACTTGTGCTTTCTCCGAAAGAATGGGGGGCAGGCAAATGC
>NW_015204005.1:0-1001 GCF_001447785.1 Gekko japonicus | reverse complement strand
TTTCTCCAGGGGAACTTATCTCTGTAACCCGGAGACCAGTTGCAATTTCGGGCGATATCCAGCTGCTATCTGGAAGTAAGTCCCATTGAATCAAAGGGGACTTTCTTCTGAGTAAACCAGCATAGGTTGAAGTACAGTGCTATGTGTGTTTACTCACAAGTAAGTCCCACTGTGCTCAGTGAGATTTATTCCCAGGTAAGTAAACACAGGGTTATAGTTGTTGAGCCTGTCTACCTCCCAAGTAAGAGCCCATCGTAGGTAGGGTTGTCATCTCTGGATTGGGAAATCCCTGGAGATTTGGAGGTGGAGCCTGGGGAAGTCGGGCTTTGGGAAGGGGAGGGAGCTGTCACGATTACGCTGACGGGCCAGGCAGGGCACGGAAAGTCCAAAACACAGTCTGAGGTCAGGGCACCAGATAAGGCAGAGAAACATGAGCAGAGTCCAAAATACCAAGTCAAAACACAGTCTAGGGTTACCGGAGATTGCAGGCAGAGTTTAGAAGCCGAAAGCCGTTCGTCAGGAGTTAGGTTACACAGTCTGAAGTCAGGGAGCCAGAGAAATGACGTCACACAAGCCAAACTCAGGACCAGGGGAGTCAAGATGAAAACCAGGAGACAGGAACGCAGGATCCGGGGTGCAGCGAGTCGTCTATGCAATTAGTTGCCAGCACGAGTTGGGGATCTGAGAGAGCTGCCTTAAAAGCCCATTCTGTTTGTTAGCCAATTACCGGCCGCTAACAGGGTCCTGGCTCCGGTCAGTACTCTGGGCTTAGAGGCCGCTGACCTCGCATGCGTGCCTCCTTACGCCGGGTTGCCATGTCCCGTCACCTTTGTTCTCGCAAACGAGTCACAGGTGGGGGGGAGGCGTGGTTCTTGTGCTTGGCGCTGCAGGTGCGGCTCCAGGTATAAACTCTCCTGGTAGCTGGTGCTCATCCTCCGCAGGACTTAAACCTAGTGATTCAAGAGGTGCAGTGAGCTCACCCTCGGATGTTGAGGGTGTAG
>NW_015204004.1:0-1053 GCF_001447785.1 Gekko japonicus | reverse complement strand
GGAGGCCCCATCAAATGCCAGCATTTTCAGATGCTACTGTGACAGCATGCTGCTGTGGTCGCAGTCCCTCCCTGCACAGGACGAGCTTCCAGTTTTTAAGGCATGCTACTTGCCCTCTGTAGCTGTACGCAAGAATTCCACCCTGCTTTCAGATAACAGCACTCTCTGGAATTGGGGATGGGCTGTGGGGTGGTTGGGTGAGTGAAGGTTGGGAAAACATGGGAGGCAAACATGCAGTGCACTGTCCACTGTTTTTCCAGATCCTGAGATTTCAACGATGATTGCCAAAGGGGAAGTGGTACTTGGCAAACTTACGGTAATCTGTGTTCCACGGAATGTTCCATATTGACTCCCTGCCTACATAAGGGGCAAACAAATGGCAGTGCTGCCTGCCCAATGGTAGTCAACCCAACATCACCGCGGAGATGGGGCAGCTGTTGCTTCTTTGCATTTCACCGCTAAAAACACGACCACAATCATGGCTCCCTATCCATTTAGTGATAAGAACATAAGAGACGCCAATGTTGGATCAGGCCAAAGGCCCATCCAGTCCAACACTCTGTGTCACACAGTGACCAGAAATACCAGGGGCCATCAGGAGGTCTACCAGTGGGGCCAGGACGTTAGAAGCCCTCCCACTGTTGACCCCCCCCCCAAGCACCAAGAAGACAGAGCATCCCTTGCCCTAGAGTCCCTATCTATACCCTGTGGCTAATTGCCACAGATGGACCTCTGCTCCATATGCCTATCTAATTCCCTTTTGAAGCCATCCATGCTTGTCGCTGCCACCACTTCCTGTGGCAGTGAATTCCATGTGTATGTTTGATCATTGTCCTATGTGCATTGTTGACTGTGAGTAATTTAAAGCAACATATTTAGTAGTGCTAGTCAGGACAAAGGGGTGTCTCCTGTTACTACTCAGGAACATCCCCCACATGACATCAAAAAGCACAAGCAGTGAGTTTCATCAACATTTTTTTCAATGTGAATAACTCAATGGGTTAGGAGAGGAACATGATAGCAGTCCACGGAACTAATGATGGTGGAATACCT
>NW_015204003.1:0-1004 GCF_001447785.1 Gekko japonicus | reverse complement strand
CTGGAAGCTGTAAACACAGTCCAGAATCAGGTTCAACCACAAAGCCAAAGGTCGGATAGCCAGATAAATCAATCCAAGGTTGCAGGAGTCAGGAACAAGGAGCGGTTGCTATACACCAGAGCAGACCTAAGTATGCAGAGTTGCTACCGCACTGAGGCAGGTGCGTGGAGTGTTTATAAACAGGTTCTCCCTTCCCTGGGAGTCAAGTCTGTCAAGGTTTACAGCTCCTGCCGTTGCCTTTGCAAGAGCTGCAGTCTGGCACTCTTTCTTCACTCCTGCGTCTGGGGCACTCAGGAGAACTAGGTGGGGAGTCTGGCTTCAGGGTGTCTTCATCTGGAGGTGCTGGCCCAGGCACAGGATCCATCTCCCCTTCTGGCTGCACCTCCTGTGCAGCTGCTGGGGACCCTTCCTCATCAGGTAGTGTTGGGGGTTCTTCTTATGGGCTGACTCCAGAGGAGGCTGGGTTGCTCCCTGCCTCTTCCTCATCATCTTAGGACTACTCAGCCTCAGCAGAGCCAGAACCCACGACGGGGGCCCTGTCCCAGTGATCGGGCATCTGCATAGTGTGCAGACGGTCCCATGTCGAATCTTTGGGTGATGTGAAAGACCCTGTAGAGCTGCCACCACTCAGAGCAGACAATGGCTGCGGTCACACACACTAAATAATCCACTTTCTATCCACTTTCAGTGCAGTTTCCAACTGGATTTGTACTGTGTGAACTGGCAAAATTCAGTAGGAAAGTGCATGGAAAATGGATTGTGTGTGTGTGCATGTGCGTGACTGCAGCCAATACTGACTTAGATAGACCAATTGTTCAGAGCGAGCTTTGCACAGGGGAAGCCATGATGCTGATCACATGAACACAGGAACACACATGAAGCTGTCATATACCCTCGGTCCATCAAAGTCAGTACTGCCTCCTCAGACCAGCAGCAGCAATCCAGGGTCTCATCCTGAGGTCTTTCCCATCAGTTTGTGAGGGGAGCGGTGGCACAGTGGGTAT
>NW_015204002.1:0-1041 GCF_001447785.1 Gekko japonicus | reverse complement strand
TCCGTTCCTGTGCGCTCCTGCCCAAAAATGGCCCTGCACCCGTCACAGTCCGCCTCTCATACCAATTTGCTTGATTCCAGCTCTTGGAACTGACAAGTCACCAAAATGGGGGGAGGGAAAGTTTTGCCTGAAGGGTCTAAACTTCCTTTTCGCCATCTGCTTTGAGGTCAAGCCAGTTCCTCATTGCTAAGGGACCCACGTACCCACCACCACCAACAACAAAAAGCATAACTATGAAATTTTTTGGAAGGGCCACAACTGGAATGTCTTGGACAGGACAGGTGATATAGGAAAGCGCCTCTGAAGGCCCGGCGTCCCCCCTCCCGAGCTCTTATTTCCTCCAGCAGAACCGATTTCTGCAGTCTGGCGACCCTGTCGTAGCCTGGGAATACTTTGCAAGATTAATGTTTCACGGGAAAGGAATCGATAAGTCACCCACACACGAAGGAAGTCCCTTAGGCGTTCAGTACTAATTGCAGTTCCCTCTTCCGCCCCTTAGGCAAGCCTGCCGAGGGTCTCTGGTTCTTCTCTGTACGAGTTAAACATTTCTGGATGGTGGCAACCCCCCCCCCCCACACACTTTAATGCATAGCTTTTCCTGATTGGATTTATACCCTGCCCTTTACTACCCAAAGGAGTCCCAGAGTGGCTTACAATCACTTTCCCTTCCCCTCCTCACAACAGATACCCTGTGAGGTAGGTGGAGCTGATAGAGCTCTTTTGAGGACTGCTCTTGAGGGAACAGCTCTGAGAGAACTTGTGACTGACCCAAGGTCGTACCAGCAGCTGCATGAGGAGGGGTGGGGAATCAACCCCGGTTCTCCCAGATTAGAGTTCATGCTCCTGACCACTACACCAAACTGGGTCTCATGTGAGGCTGACAGAGATGTTATGAAGACAGGTGGGAAGGACAGACCCCCAATAACTCAGGCAGCTGAGGGTTCCCCGCCGACAATTACCATTAGGACTGGGCGGTCTTGGGGAGCTGGAGTGCTCCCTCTATTACAAAAGTCACAGAGATCAGTTCACCTGGAGGAAATG
>NW_015204001.1:0-1139 GCF_001447785.1 Gekko japonicus | reverse complement strand
TTCTACGAAATGACCCCTGGCCAGATCTAATATGCACTCGCACCTTTGATATCTGGACTGTTTTTGGGATTGTCTTAACTGTTCTTGATGTGTTTTAATCCTTTTGTAAACCGCCCTGAGCCTGCTTTGGTGGGGAGGGTGGGGTATAAATGTGATAGATAAATAAATCCAGGTTGGGAAACTCCTGGGGATTTGGGTGTTGAGCCTGGGGAGGACTGGACGGGAACAGAAGTAGGGTATGATGCTGTCAAGTCCACCTTCCAACGCAGAAAAGTGCAGGAAAGGGCAACTCGAATGATAAAAGGGTTGGAACACTTTCCCTATGAAGAAAGGTTAAAGCGCTTAGGGCTCTTTAGCTTGGAGAAACGACGACTGCGGGGAGACATGATTGAGGTTTATAAGATTATGCATGGGATATTGCAGGTAGAAAAAGAGGTACTTTTCTCCTTTTCTCACTCCCTTTCTCACAATGCAAGAACTCGTGGGCACTCCATGAAATTGCTGAGCGGTCGGGTTAGAACGGATAAGAGGAAGTACTTCTTCACCCAAAGAGTGATGAACACTTGGAATTCACTGCCACAAGAAGTGGTGGCGGCTACAAGCATGGACGGCTTCAAGAAGGAATTGGATAAGCATATGGAGCAGAGGTCCATCAGTGGCTATTAGCCACAAGGTGTAGATAGGGGCTCTGGGGCAGGTGATGCTCTGTATTCCTGGTGCTTGGGGGGGTCAACAGTGGGAGGGCTCCTAGTGTCCTGGCCTCACTGGTGGACCTCCTGATGGCCCCTGGGATTTTTGGCCACTGTGTGACACAGAGTGTTGGACTGGATGGGCCTTTGGCCTGATCTGACATTGGCATCTCTCATGTTCTTATGTTCTTATCCATTTTCTCCAGCCAGGGGAACTGATCTCCGGCTTGTTCTGCATCTGGCATTCGCTCCACGTTTTCTCAACACTGAGGGAGAGGTGCTGCTCAAAACCACATCCAGATACCCCAGGCCAGCCGTTGTACTGACTGAAAAGTTACCCCTGAACGGCCATAAAACAGCCATATATCTATGCAGAAAGTACCAGAAAACCCAGTGATCAAAGGAAATGAAAGTGGCATGGAATGTAAAGGGGAATTTCTGTTCCAGCGT
>NW_015204000.1:0-866 GCF_001447785.1 Gekko japonicus | reverse complement strand
GGCTCGGGACGCAGAGGCAGGCAATCCAGGCACCTCTCTGAAAACGTCCAAGACCCAGTAGGAGTTGCCAGAAGTCAACATGACTTCCAAGCACGCAAGCGCACACACACACACACATATACAAATATTTTTTTAAAAGAATATGTTTCATTAAGGAAAATACATGATACTCAAAAGGATATAATCAAATCAACAGTCAATAGACCTAGTACTGTATAAGCATACTGTGATCTCACATAATATTACTCAGGACTAAAGTTTGAAGAAAGAATTATATTTTACCACATGCTCTCTGTAGTCCCATATTCTCATCCTTAGGAAAGATATCCAGCAATTGTCCAGCTACATTTTTATGTTAAGAACATATTCTATACAGATATAACTTTTAGCCATGCCCTGGTTTTCCTGAGTACTGCATCTGAATATATAAACCGTGGTTAAGGATTGGCTGCCAAACAGAATGTGAAAGCATGGTCTGAAGCGAGTTTACAAACCATTGTTTGGATAAACCAAGTTAAGCAATGCAGTTGCAAACTGTGGTTAAGACAATTTCCCCAGTCCCTTTCCTTGAAAAGTAAGAAGCAATCATCTCTCTGTATATGCCTTTTGGGGAGGGAGGGGTTGATTTGGCAAGCTGAATCTGTATATCTCATATCTTCATCCAGATTAAGGCAACTGTTTAAGAATTAAGAATTGTTTATACTCTAAACCGCAGAGTTGTTGTGAAGGATGCTTTGAATTATAAGGATTTTTAGATTTACAGGATAATCTAAGGTATAAGTGAAGATTCTCAGTTGGAGTCCATCTGCTTTTCCACTGGTGCATGAGGGAGGAGGGGGGGTCCCTTTTGGTCCCAGAAAAGCTGC
>NW_015203999.1:0-991 GCF_001447785.1 Gekko japonicus | reverse complement strand
GAAAAGCAGAAACAAATCTTAAATGATCCGATTACAATGTGTGAGATAGTTGAGGCAATTTCAAGACAAAAGAAGAAAACGCCAGGACCAGATGGCATACCAATAGAAATTTATCAGAAATTTGATGAGCAGATAATCTCTCCATTAAAGGAAGTTCTACAAGATATTAGTAAAATAGGTAGACTACCAGATTCTTGGAACCAGGCAATTATCACATTAATACCCAAACCCAATTTAGAAAGAAATCTAATCCAAAACTACAGACCCATTTCTCTATTAAATGTAGATTACAAAATATTTGCAAGTATTCTAGCAATGAGACTGAAAAAGGTCTTGGTACAAATGATTCATCCTGACCAAACAGGCTTTTTACCGAGAAGACATATGAAGTGTAACATAAGAACCATTACTGATGTCTTGGAATATTATGAGACTCATCCTGATAAATGTTATTAATGTTTCTAGACACAGAGAAAGCATTTGATAATCTATCATGGGAATTTCTCTTGCAAAAATTAGAAAAATGGGATTGTGGAATGGACTTTCAAATAATGGTTAGTGAAATATATAAAGAACAATATGCTCAAATTACTTTAAATGGAGACATGACACAAAAGGTAAAGATTCAAAAAGGAACAGGACAAGGTAGTCTCCTATCCCTATTATTATTCATATTTGCACTAGAAACTTTAAATGAACAAGTGAGAGACGATGAAAAGGTACAAGGCCTTAAAGTGAAAGGTGAAGAATTCAAACTGTTGGCGTTTGCAGATGACCTTGCATTTATAATGGAAAACCCTAAAATCTCATTTATACAACTTTTAAAGACAATTCAAGAATATGGGCTCGTAGCGGGACTAAAAATATATTACAAAAATACTAAACTATTAACTAAGAACTGCACACCAGACATGATAGATGAAATTCAGAGGATAACTTCCATGGAGATAGTCAAAAAAGTTAGATACTTGGGCATTATGATATCTAACAA
>NW_015203998.1:0-1040 GCF_001447785.1 Gekko japonicus | reverse complement strand
GGCCGCATGTTTGACACCCCAGTTTTAAATGATATGATCATTTTAAAAGCCACCCTGTTAAGTGGAGCTTCTGCCTGAACTGCAGAAGAGTTACTATTAGAATTATGCACAATCTCCTTCCCTGACACTATGTGGCCAGCTCCGCCTACTGTGTCAGCCATTTTGAGGCTGTGCCTACTTCCTTGTCTCAGAACGCCAAAGACGCCCACATTCTCAAAAAGGTTGGGGGCCAGTGTTCCCTCTAAGCTGAGTCAGTGTGAGCCAGCTCACAATTTTTTAGCCTCCGGCTCACACATTTTTGTCTCAGCGCAGGAAGGATGCCTCCAGAGCAAACTAATTTATGCAGTAGCCAAATGGCTTCCTCACAACTTTAATGCCAGGAGCTCACAAAATAGAAGTTTTTCTCACAAGACTCCACGGCTTAAAGGGAACATTGTTGGGGGGCCCTGCAGTGGGGGAAATCTCCCCACAGCTCAGCAGCTACTGAAATCAATTCCACCCCAGCCTGGATTTGCAGTAAGTTTACTAATGCAGATAAACCTTTAGAGGAAAATCATAGAGTCACAGAGTTGGAAGGGACCTCCAGGGCCATCTAGTCCAACCCCCTGCACAGTGCAGAAGATTCACAACTACCTCCCCCTCCACACAGTGACCCCTGCTCCATGCCTAGAAGATGGGGGGGGGACCTCCAGGATCACTGGGGGCCAAACTGGCTTGGAGAAAAATTGCTTCTTGACCCCAAAGTGGTGATGGGCATTTCCCTGGGCGTGTAAGAAAGGGCCACAAGAACTTAGCACTGAGGCAACCCTTCCTGCCCTCCCTTCTCATGATCTGCCTAAGTTCCCAGAAGCAGCATGGCTGTCAGAGGGCCATCTAAGCCTCTGCTTGAAAACCTCCAGAGAAGGAGAGCCCTCCACCTCCCAAGTGAAGTGAAAAAGCGAAGTAGCGTTCATGCATTCTAGGCCAGCCAATAAAAGCTTGTGGAGGGCTTTTCTAGGAATCCAGGGGAACCTCAACAGGCTAGGCTTGCCAAGTCCCCC
>NW_015203997.1:0-948 GCF_001447785.1 Gekko japonicus | reverse complement strand
CCACATGTTTGACACCCCTGCTTTAGAAGTTCTTTCTCTGGGTCTTTTGTCCAATGATGATTGCTTGGGAATTCTCCTGATTTCTTGCAAGGACCCAACTAGAAGGAAGAAATGCCTCTGCCTGGGATTATCAAGAAAACAAAGGAGAAACAAGTTGCCTGCTGTCACTGATGATGGTAACAACAAAGATTGTTTTCAAAGATGTTTTTCATAATATATAAAAAGCCTGGATTTTTGTTTACCATTCCAAAAATCATGGTTACAGATGGAAAGAACAATTTTCATGCATATCTGCATTCTTTAATAACGTATTATCATTAAATACATTATAGAATATTAATAGTTGAGAAAAGTATTTACATTTACACAAAACAGATTCTTTTTCAGTTCTCCCCCAAATGTCCCAATTTTTCTAATGGAATAACTGAGGATGTCCTCAGACACATTTGGAATAATGGAAATGCTTTGTAAAGCAAGCTTTCTTTCTCACTCAAAATGGAAAAAAATCATAGGCAGTCTTTTCAGCAATTCCCAAATTTTCTAATTTTTCCATGGGAAAAACTGAAAAAATCTTGAATTACTTCAAGCATGAAAAACCCTTAACTTAAAAAGCTTTCAATCATTCTAAAACAGAAAATATTTCATAGGAGTTTTCTTTCATTGCTCCATTGGAAATAGTCCTTGGAACATTCATCTCCCCGCACCGTTTTTCTGTTTCGTTTTGTTTTTCTGGTCCTTCACACCTTGAATCTCAGATTCACAGTCAATGTGTACAGCAGTTCTTTATATATAAATTTTCTCTCAGCTCACATTTTGGATCAAAGAAATGCAAACCAGCTGAACAATAATCCTGAGAGACCTAGACAGCTGAATGTGACTTCTGTGGCTTAAGACATCAAGAAATAGGAAGTTACAGTTCATAAACTGTATAAAGTAAAGGTAAAGGTT
>NW_015203996.1:0-999 GCF_001447785.1 Gekko japonicus | reverse complement strand
ATTTTTGAGATTGCCCCTTTTCTTACATCGTTTGGCAATAATATAAATTTCTCGAATTCAGTATGTGGTCGCTTGCAAGTCTTTTTGACCTCCCAGCATCCAAATGGGAAGCAGTATGGTCCTTCCATGCTTCGACTTCAAAATCTATTAATACAAAACAACAAAACTTTAAACTGCTAACTAGGTGGTATCTAACCCCATTACAATTACATCGGATGAACCCCAAACTATCTCCGATGTGCTGGGAAAACTGTGGCTCTGTAGGATCATACCTACACTGTTGGTGGGAATGCAAAATAGTAAGATCTTTCTGGAAACCAGTTCTCAGTGAAATCAAATCATTCACGGGCCAAGAAATTCCCGAAAACCCTGACATAATATTATTAAATTACTGGAAAGAGACCCCCCATCTCTAAAAGTCGCAAGGAATTGATGACCCCCTTACTATCCACAGTAAAAACAACAATAGCGCTCAGTTGGAAAAACTCATCTCCCTTATCACTTAAAACATGGTTTATGAAGATATGGGATCACCTGCTGATGGACAAAATTTCTGACAAATTATCAAACTCTAATCCTTCCCTCGACCCCCAATCTTTCTACTCTAGATGGTCACCGGTTTTAGAAAAAGCAGACTATATACTGGAAAATGTTCAACAACAAAGTAACACTCAATATTACAATTTTATCAAGAGTGGATGGATTCTTTAACTTCAAAGGGAATGCAAAGCTTCAACAATCCATTCTTCTGTATAATTAACACATTGTTAGGAAAATGTTTGTTTAAAGTTGTAGTTATTTAAATTTATTGGTCATGTTCATCGTTACGTCGTTGTACATTGTTTTTTGTTGTTGCAAAAAATAAAAAATGTTTACTAAAAAAAAAAAGGAAAAAAGACGAAGGCAATGCTGAGTTAGGTGGGCCCATGGCCTGACTTGGCATCAGACAACTTAATTTGTTCTTTCTAACTTCCCCACTTCACCTTAACCTTCAAGTCT
>NW_015203995.1:0-1032 GCF_001447785.1 Gekko japonicus | reverse complement strand
TTTGTTCAAGTAAATTTGTGAAGTCTTTTTAATAGTGTAACCCTATTGCCTGTGCAGAAGTGCCGTCTTGAATAATTGAGGTTTGCATAGATTCAGGTGGGTAGCCATGTTGACCAATAGAATAAAGTTTGTGTCCAGTGGCACCTTTAAAACCAACACTCTTTTTCAGATACATTGAAACTGACTCATCAACCATTACATGTAGGTAGCAAGTGAAGAGGATGTTGCCCATATCTGTAGACTTCTGCAAATGTGGGAACTGTAGCCTCTGTTCATAACTGTGTCACTGGGCACTTCTTCAGCTATGAAGCTGATCCCCTGCCACAAATTTTCTTTGTGCTTTTGAAGCAGTTTTTCTCCAGGCAGGCTCGCCAGCTCTGAGTTGGGAAATACCTGGAGATTTTTGGGATGGAGCCTGAGTGGTGGGTGTTGCCTTCTGACACACTTCCGGTGATGTCAGGGAGTGTGGCATATGTAAATAAGTTATGCTAATTAGTTATGCTAATGAGCTCCTGCACCTCTTTTTCTATGAAATGACCTCTGACTGGGAGACTTTAACTACCCTCACATTGACTGGGTAAATGTACTCAAGTCATGCCATAGAAATGAAATTCCTAGACATCATAAATGACTGTGCACTGGACCAATTGGTCACAGAACCAACCAGAGGGACAGTGATCTTGGACTCAGTTCTGAGCAGGTCTCAAGACTTTATAAGAGATTTAGAGGTTGTTACACCAACTGAGAACAGTGTCCACAGTTCTCAGCATTCAGATCAATGGAAAGATACTCCTAAATCCCAAAATGGTAGCACTGATTTCAAAAAAAAGAACTTTACAAAACTGAGAGGAATACTAAAAAGGAAGTTGAAGAGAAACACAAGAGAGTCAAATCCCTACAGGATGCTTGAAAGCTATTTAAAACCACACTAATTGAAACCTAAATAGATTGCATTCCACAGGTGAGGAAAGGCACTGCCAAGTCTAAGAGAAGGCTGGCGTGGTTAACAATGCAAGTCACGGAAGCTATAAA
>NW_015203994.1:0-927 GCF_001447785.1 Gekko japonicus | reverse complement strand
TCTTCTTCTTCTTCTTTTCTATTGCTCCAGAAGCTCAGACCAGAACCAAGGGATTGAAATGAAATCAAAAGACTTTTCAGCTAAACATTAGGAAGAACTTTCTGACAGAGCAGTTCCTTAGTGGAACGGGCTTCCTTTGGGAGGTGGTAGGCTCTGCTTCTTAGGAGGTTTTTAAGCAGAGGTTAGATGGCTATCTGACAGCAATGTGGATTCTGTGACTCACTAGGGAATGGGATATCAGGAAAGGGCTTGTGGTTGGACCCTGTGCTTGTGCACAAGGGAGGAACAGGTGTAAACTGAAACACAGAGCTGGAAGGGTCCACCAGGGTCATCTAGTCCACCCCCCTTAGGGATGTCAGCTTCCAGGTGGGACCTGCGGATCCTCCAGAATTACAGCTCATCTCCAGACTACACAGCTCAGTTCCCCCAGGGCCGTAGCTAGGTGCAGTGGGGGGGGGGGCGGTGCTCCCTCCTGAATTTGCAGTGCCCCCACCGTCACCATGCCAGACAGAGGCTTTGTGTGGCTAGCACAGTGCGACACTGGAGAGGCCAGGCTGGAGTGGCTAGGGAGGCAAGGCAAGCGAGCCCTGTTGCTGGCAGGTTGAGGTGCTGCGCTCTGTGTGACATCCGAGAGTGGCCAGGGTGAGCGGTGCACCAGGGGAGAGGGCAGGCGAGGCCCCAGCTGGACCCCAGGCAGCGCTGAGATGGTGGCCTGTGGAACTCTGGTGATTCAAAGGGACTCCTGAGCACTTTTCCTGTTTTGGAATTTTTGGCACGTATAGAACTTTTTTGAGGGAAAAACTTGTTTTCTGGGCTCTAATTGGCCTGGTATTGCTGGCGCATGCCAAACGGAATTCAAATAAGAATTTTTTAAAGAAAGAGCAGGCCTGTAGCCATGATTTTTTAATTTGGGAGGCATTTAAATAA
>NW_015203993.1:0-851 GCF_001447785.1 Gekko japonicus | reverse complement strand
CTGTATCAGTAGTCTAAGTAGGTCTCTAGAGAAGGGAATATGGATTGGACTCTTCTCCAGGCTATAAACATGCTGAACTAGATAATGATGTTTTCTACACAAGAACAGATTTTGGGACAGGGTATGTGAAGGACCACCTCCAGCCCACTGCCTCAGAAGCCCTGTTCTCTGTGCCCCTACCTTCAGAGGTGAAGCAGGTGGTAACCAGAGACAGGGGCTTTTCAGTAGTGGCACTTCACCTGTGGAATCCTTCCCCTTTAGGTTTGCCTGACATCTGTTGCTTTCTTTGACGCTTTAGGCCAAAAATGCTTCTGCTCACTCAGGCGTTTAGTGAAGATGTTGATTTTGTAACACTATTTTAGTCTGGAAACTGTAGTTTTTTAAGCCACCTGTGGTTTGTGTTTATGATCTATGTTTTTTATGCTGGGCTGGGGCTTTATTAATGCTGGGCTGTAATGTCTTTTAATGGTTTGCTTTTATTTTGTAAGCTGCCTTGTGCATGTTCCTGGAGAGGGGGCATAAAAATGTTTTCAGTCAACCAATCAATCACTTTTGTGGTTTCTCTGTTGCTGCTGTAGCTAGAAGTATGGTGGGACTTCCACATGGCAGATTGCCCTGCCCAGTACCCAAACTGGCTATTTCCCCCACCACTGGAGATATTTTTTAAAAGTTAGCAATTGACATATCCTTATAACACTATAATAATCTGTCTGTCAGGTTCTCTGAATTCCCATCTTTCAGGGTTGTTTTTTTTAAAAGACAAGTACCTAGTCCCCTTGCATTGTAGAGATATAAGGGGAAATGTATACAACAAAAGGGGCTAGAACAAGCCTGGTACAAGGGCTCCCCAG
>NW_015203992.1:0-1034 GCF_001447785.1 Gekko japonicus | reverse complement strand
TTCTACGAAATGACCCCTGGTTTTGTCTTTGCACATCTTAAAAAAATCATCAGGTTACTTGTTAGTTTGCTGTCCAGCCTCTGTCTATCAGTTTGAACTCTACCTTCCATTCCACTGTATTTGAAAAAGTGTGCCTGCACACGAAAGCTCATTCCCTGAATAAACCTTTCTTGGTCTTAAAGGGGCCACTGAACTCTAAATCTGTTCTGCCACAAATTTTGTTGGTCTTTTCAAAAAGGAAGAGTGACCAGAAGTGTCCAGGTTCCATTTGTAGATTCCTGGATCCCTTCTATTTCTGGTGAGGTTTATCTTTAATATCCACAGCCTGAAGAAAATGTTTTGTCTTGTTTTTTAAATCACCCTTTTTCCAGAGATGGTTCAGTGACCGCTGTGGGTTGCATTTACCCTAACCAGCCTTCAAGGTGGTTTTTGTCTGTCGCAAATAATAATATGGACCCTGAAGCAATTTTATCTTGAAAGCCACTTAAATATAAGTTTGAACAGCTGTAATCATCCCGGCTGGCAGACTTGTAACCATATTAAAGACCGGTCTTTCCTTTTCGGTACATTTTCTGTGTATAAAATGTGGAGTTTACTCTGTGTAAGTGACTCTGAGCAGTGAGTCACACAAATATTATTTGCCAGTGCAGGGGAGAGAAGAGGAAAGAACAGTCATTCACACATTTGGTGGTTCCAGATTCCAACTTAGCAAACTAGATCCCCACCAGTGTTCCCTCTAAGATGAGTTAGTGTGAGCTAGCGCACAGATTTTTAGCCTCCAGCTCACACATTTTTGTCTTAGCTCAGGAAGGATGTGGCTCCAGAGCAAACTAATTCATGCAGCAGCCCAATCACTCGCTCACAACTTTAAATGCTGGTAGCTCACAAAGTAGGATTTTTGCTCACAAGACTCCACAGCTTAGAGGGAGCATTGGTCCCCACCCCTATTAGCATGCAAATCAAATCAAGCTGGGGGGCTGAGGACCCTTCTGCATTTGCCTGGCACTCATAGAAGAAGAAGAAGAGATTGGATT
>NW_015203991.1:0-1029 GCF_001447785.1 Gekko japonicus | reverse complement strand
TCCACCACCTTCCCTTCCCTTGGTTTGCGTGGAGAGCCCGAGCAAGCCGGCTGCTGTGGCCGAATCAGGTTCTCTGATCTGAGAGGTGGAATGTTTCCCCCCTCCCCTCCCTGGCATCGCAGCTGCCGCCGAGAACAGCGACGGTGGCCATAACTTTTTAAAGAGCCCCTCCCGAGAGCTGGGGGAGCCAGAATGACCGCTCGTGTGTGATGTCCGAGTGGCGTGCGAGAGGTGGAATTTGCTCCTACGCGTCTAAGGTCACCACCCCGGGGCTCTGGGAGGCAGGGGGACGTTTGGCCCCCTCCACCATGTCCCAACTGATGGCTGGTGGGAGCACAGGGCGGGCTTATGTGCCCGCCCCCTGGGCTCCTGACTGACAGAGCGGTGGTACGGTGTGCTCCGGCAGGAACCGAGGCCTGGTTTTTTCCAATTGCTTTTTAATTAATGAAGTGTTTCTTCTTAACGGATTGCATTCTTCAGGAAAATAAAATAAGCACGAATTGAGGCAGTCATAAACCATCCCACCTTCTGCTAATTTCTGCAGTGGTCCATTCAACTCACATTCTCCACACATCAGTTTGATACATGTGAATTTATTTTAAGGGGCAATACACAGAGGTTACATTGCAGTGCAGACTCAGATACATATAATGTATCTAATGTTCTCTTCCCTATTGCAAAGTGTTTATCAGAAGGGTGATTTGTATCAAATGGACTGGAGGACCAGGTGTACTTTGCCTTCTTGTTACCATACCCAAGTGGGGGCTAGCATTCTTCCAGAATTTTTCCAGATTCTTCCAGAAGCAAAATTGAACTCCAGAGATCAGTTCCCCTGGAGGAAATGGCAGCTTCATAGAACAAACTCTATGTTATCATGTATCTGATCAGCTCTTTCCCCTCCCCAAACTCTGCCTTCTACAGGCACCACCTCCAAATCTCCAGAAATTTTTCAAGCCAGCATTGGCAATCCTAGGTTTGCTGAGGTTACACCACAAATATCGCACACAGGGCCGGCTCACCCGCTAGGCG
>NW_015203990.1:0-1051 GCF_001447785.1 Gekko japonicus | reverse complement strand
AGAGTCCTTCCCAGTTCGATAAACCAAGTTAGGCTTCAGTACTTCAGCCAGTTTGGTGTAGTGGTTTAAGTGCACGGGCTCTAATCTGGGAGAACCGGGTTCGATGCCCCACTCCTCCACTTGCACCTGCTGGATGACCTTGGTCAAGCCATAGTTCTGGCACAGCTGTTCTGGAAAAGAGCAGTTTCTGTCAGAGCTCTCTCAGCCCCGCCTACTACACAGGGTGTCTGATGTGGGGGAGGGGAAGGGAAAGAAGATTGTAAGCTGCTCTGAGACTCCTTTGGGTAGTGAAGGGTGGGGTATCAATCCAATCTCTTCTTCTTCTACTACTACTTTGCATCATGTATCGTAATTCTGCTGGCCACAGCGGAGGGGCAAGGATCCAAACAGAGAATCCACGCAAAGGTTCTCAAATTATACAATGGATTCTGATTACAGAATTCAGTCCTACTTACCACCTGTGTCCTTTTGGACCCTGCAGCTCTAAACCCTCAAGGCCACTGTGCATTCACACATATGCACATGTTCATTCCCAGGGGGTGGCAATCGTGAAGTCACAGTGGCTTCAACCTATCTGTAATTTCTGCAGGTGTCGAGGGGATTTCTGTCTGCAGAGCATGACCGTGTCTTTCTGTGCCCGCTGTCACCCAAAATGCTCCCCAAATGCTGTCTGTGGAGAACAGGCGACTCTCCCCCTCCCCCCAGGAAAAGCAAGAGGTGGGTGTTAGAGGTCTGCCGTGGGAGGGGGGAAATCACTGAAAATTTGCCCTACTTCCCATCTGCGAAAATCCACTGTCAGATCTAATTCATAGCAACTGCATGACTGTGTACAAAAGTGGTCTTCCAAAACATACAGGAATATAGAATGGTGCAATTTGTATACCAAGCATTCATTGCTCATCGTTACGTTGCATTTCTTGCATGTCTGTTTCCTCTCATGTCTTTATGTTTATTGACTTCATTTATAGCCTGCCTTTCTCTGCAGCGGGGACCCAAAGTGACTTATGCTTTTTTCCTTTTGCCCATTTTATCCTCGCAACGACCCTGTGAG
>NW_015203989.1:0-1033 GCF_001447785.1 Gekko japonicus | reverse complement strand
CCCTGGCTGGCGCTGATGCTGTTGCCTGGTGACTGTCAGGCCGGCCTTTGTCTCCGGTCCTTGCATTGGGTGCATACCTGACCAGCATTGGGTACTTACTCAGTATTGATTTCTGGGTGGGAAGCGGCTAGAAGCCATTTGGAGACAAGAGCATGAGAATGACTGTTTCCGTAATGCAAAAGGGCAGACGAACGAACGAACGAAGTAGGGCATTACAAACCCCCTCTGGCATAAGAAGTGTAACTGTGCCTTTGCCTGACAAGCGGGCTCTAATTGCCTGGCTGTAGGGCTGACATGTGACATCATCAGTCAGTAGCACTCGGACAGACTGGAGTGGGCCCCCAGGTGCCGCTCGCTCCGAGTTAACAAGCACAAACTCCCCCACGAGGGCTGAGGCTGAGTAGGAGAAGGAGGTGGTGGTGGTGGTGGTGGAACCCACCAGATAAACCAAGCCGTGGTTTGCTTTATTTGACTCATCTGGTCAGCCTAAGGTGGGAACACTGGAATAGCCGCTGGCTTTCATGTCCAGTTCTTCAGGAGTTGAGGGTCTGTCTGCTGTGTTGACACCTCCACTGTAGCAGTTGGAACGAAAAGCCTGTAGAAGGCGGATGGTGCCACGAACGGACCTCCAAGAGCGGGATGCTCAGTGCCTCAGAGTCAGAGATCCGGGAGATTAGGGGTTAATGCCTCACTGTCAAGTACAGTTTGATGGACAGGCTGCTGCCTGTGTGCACACCCCCTTCTCTCTGATTGGTCAGCACAGCTGAGGAGAGCGTTCAAAAAGTCTGGTCAGTCTGGTCAGAGGGGGGGGAGGCAGCCCTCACTGGGACTTTGGCTTGGCAGTCGCGGGTCAGGAGGAGAGGGTGTGTCAGTCGGAGGGAAACAGGCAGGTTCATTTGGGAAGTGAAGGGACACAACTCCTTGCCCTTACTCTGTGCCAACACGTTTGAGGACATGTTCAGAAATCAGAACTTAAAGTCTCAGAGTGTTGGCCCTAGCGGAACGCTGTTGACCAGCTCGAGCGTGTCCAGAA
>NW_015203988.1:0-1026 GCF_001447785.1 Gekko japonicus | reverse complement strand
AAATCCTCCCGTGTGACCGGGGCCCTAATCTGGATTTAAATCTCTCTTTTTTTCTTGGTGTCCTAATTTTCTCCTTTTCCCTACTGCAGTTAGGTATCTTACAACAGAAAGCACTGGGACGTTTCCTCAGGGAAAAATACGCTGGATTTTTGAGTGCCTCCTACAAACCACAGGAGGTAAATAGAGTTCCTGTAGCTTTGATCTTTCTCCTCATAAGCCTTAAATTTGACACTCATATTGGCTGTTTTTTGCGGCAGTGTGGCCCCTGAATCTCTCTCCTCTGCTGCTGCTTCCATAGAGCTACCAGGTCACTGCTGAGTTATGGTAGTGAGAAATGTTGCTGTGCAGTGGAATCTCTTTTGCAATCTTCTTTTGGATAGGTCTGTCACAAAACACAGGTTTAGCGGTGGTTAAATGGGATTTCCAGGTTCAGCCTAACATGGCAACGATGAACGTCCCCAAGTCATGCTGCAATAAGTCCAGGTGATATGAGAAGAAACTGTGACAAAGCTGTGTGGGTCAGTTCCCATCGTGTAGAAAGAGAGAGCTGGTCTTTGTATCCAGTTTCCCTTTGAACACTGGAGCTCACGCAAGGAGATAAGTGGGTGGGTGGGAGGTCAGACTTTGGGATTTAGCACCCTTTACCTATACTCCCCTTTTGTTGTGAAACTGGGTGTTTTGTACTGATGGAGCTTGGGTCTGAGCGAAGGCTCCAAAGGCCTTCAAGACTATTGGTTGTAATGCCAGTAACAGCTAGGGTTGCCAAGTCGATCTTCTGCCAGAGTGGGGGGCTCCCGGCTGGCGTCTGCTGCGCACGCGCAGCACACGCACGCCACACGCACATCACCCAAAAGTGACGTGACGACAGCAGGCACGCTGGGGGCGGGGTGATGGGGATTCTTAGTTTAAAGTAAATCAGCAGCATATTAAAGAGACCGAGTCCATGGTGTGTTTAAAAGAATATAAAAGTTTACTATAACCTAACATGGGAAAAAGGTAACAAAGAGCTAAAATGGCTACATCCTT
>NW_015203987.1:0-1017 GCF_001447785.1 Gekko japonicus | reverse complement strand
AACAGATGAGTTTGACACCCCTGTTCTAGTCCCTTTCTGTATTCAGCACTTTCCACAATGGTGCCTTTTTATGTGTGTTCTCATGTCTCCTCTGGCTTTCTAATTCCCAAGTGTATCCCCTATCTGCGGGGTTTGAGGTAAGTGTGCCCTCTAAATCTAAATCCGCAGATAGGGGTCACATTTAAACCAAACAAGTTTTCTGCAAACTTGGATGATCCCTAGGTTTGCAGAAAAATCTGAAAAGTTAAAAAAAATCTATCAAGGGGGTAAACTAACCCCCAAATTTAAAAAAAACCCTTACCTTTGAGGGTCCAGCAGCTGCTGTTTATGCTCCTGCGAAGCGGCTCCAGGACAAGCCATGGTGGTGGGGAATGCCAGGAGATACTCTAGGCTGGCTGAGGTGGTGGGGAACACTGGGAGAATCTCTGGGCTGGCTGTGGCAGTGGGGAATGGCAGCAGCTTCTCCAGGCCTGGCCTCAGCAGCAGGGAACACTGGGAGAGACTCTGGGCCCAGCTATGGCAGTGGAGAATGCTGGGAGCTTCTCCAGGCCCAGCTACGGTAGAGCAGAAAGCCAGGAGAGGCTCCAAGCCTAGCTGAGGGAATGAATGCCGGGAGCTGCTCTAGGCCTGCCCACTAGGGTTGCCAGGTCCTTCCTCATCACCAGCAGGGGACTTTGGGGGATGTCCCCAACATGATGACATCACACAGAAGTGACATCATCACATTGGGGACTGGTGCCACAAACACCTGAACTCCAAGTGGCAAATTCGCCACTGGAGTTCAGGCACTCCCCACTTCTTGCAAACAGCATTTAAAGGGACTCTGAATGCCGTTTACAAGATGTGGGGGCTGCACGCACCTGAACACCAAGCAGCGAATTCGCCGCTGGGGTTCAGGCATGCTCCTCTTCTTGCAGACAGCAAGAACAGCAAATCAGCAAATAGCATTTAAAGGTCCCACCTTGCCCCTTATATTCTTGCTTCTCCCGTTCTACCAGTCCCAGCTATCTCAAGCTC
>NW_015203986.1:0-1027 GCF_001447785.1 Gekko japonicus | reverse complement strand
CCCTTGTTAATGCCAGCATAGCTGACACCACCCATGGTACCCATTGGGGAGAAAGGTGTAATACAAATGAAGGGAATAAATAAATACATTTTACAGCTACTGCAGTCTTCCTCTGGATCTAGTCCCCCCAACAATTTTATAAAACTGCTTGTGTATATGTGCAGGGTTCCACCTTCTTATAACAGAGCAACAATACCATACCCCGGCAGTTACTTAAAAGCCTATTGACAAGAAGGAACTGGAGGTCTAGTATGGGTACATTGACAAAAGGAAGTATCTTACAGGAAGAGGAAAACCGTATCTTCAATTCAGAGATAATGATTCAAGTATTTTATTAGAGAATTTAGGTCATAATAACATTAAGATACCCCACCTTACTGCTGTCAGTAAATGTAAGTGGTAGGAAGTAATGGGGGATAATCTGTAGAGCTGTGAAACCCCTCCTTCCCATTTTTACATTGTTTTTCTTTTAAAATGTTTGTTTCATAACTCTTTATTTAATATTCATTTTTGTTTCTCATTGATTCCTGTGGGAGATGCCGTTATGGCTGTAACTTTGTATCCCATCTCATTTGAACGGAGTTTTCAAGGATTTTTGCCCCTTCCTTACCCAAAGATTTATTTCTGCCAGGTTTCAAAAAGATATGGTAAATGGAGTCTCAGTTTAATCAGCAGTTAAGGGCAACACACATTCAAGAGGATCTGAACTTGAAATGAATGGCTTGGCCACTTCACAGCTCATCTAGTACAGCAGCAGCATACCTTATGCTGAGATAGTGAGGTGATGGAAAGGAGGGTTCTGCTGGGGTCTTCTGTGAAGTTTCTCCATGACGTGCTTTCCATATGAGGAAGGAACTAGATTGTGGCTGGTGTTAGGACAATGCTGTAAACTAAAACAAGCCGGCTTTCACAGAGAAGATAAGATGCTTATTGAAAATAAAAAAAGAAAAAATGATAAAAATATTATGATCATTTCTTCCTACGTCTGCCTTTTTGCTTCCTTTCCTGTTACTCAGGGTGCATAATG
>NW_015203985.1:0-1015 GCF_001447785.1 Gekko japonicus | reverse complement strand
TTGTAGATGACAGCCAAACAGCTAAGTTTTGTGTCTTTTTTTTTTCCTAATGTGAAAATGGAGGAAACAAAACAGAAAACCTTTGCCACGGGCAACACACCTTCCCAGCTTGCATCTACTGATGGGTATTTAGGATAAACTAGAGGTCTAATACTTTCTTCTTGCTAGTGAAATAATTTAGACAAAAGTTTGTGCTGGAGTGTTTGTGAGAATCTAGTCTCTTGATTGCCATCTGCTTCAATGATTCTTAAATCTGGTAAGCCAGGATAGGCTACTGATCAGAAGTTGCTATCAGAAGGGCTAATAGCAGACAGGGCCAAGAGGTGCAGCTGGCCCTATCAGCCACTTGACCTGCAGATCTGCATACCCAGGTTCACAGGGTCCAGCCTCTTTGTTATTTTGGCATACAAAACATAGGCCAGATCTTCTTCCAAGCTGCACCTGGCCCTCTAAATTCCTGCAGGAGCCAGGGCCCACTCTAGGTTCACCAACAACCAACCTGCTAGAATAAGCTTTTCACTTCCTTGAGGGACTAGAAATGGGCGGGGGTCCCAAGTCTGAATCCCTACTCTGCTATGGAACCTGGCTGGGTAACGTCGGGCCAGTCCCACACACTCTCAGCCTAACCCACCTCACAGGTTGTGGGAGTAAAGCAGAGGAGAGGAGAAGGATGTTGTAAGTTCCTTTGGGTTTCCCCTGGGGAGAGAAAAAAGCGCTATAAAAATATCTCAGCAGAAAGTATAAAAACAGAGTTCTCCGGGATCTGTCCAGCTCGCCCCTAGCAAGGGCGTCCCAGAAAGCGCGGGGACCTCCCCAGCACGGTTTGCTTTGTTCAGGGTTGGGGCGGGTGGGTGGGGAAAAGCTCCGGAGCAGCCAGCAGCTCCAGGGGCGCGCGGTGCTTGCGGAAGGCTGAGGCGCCCAGGAGAAGGGAGGGGGCGCCGCTCCCGGCTAGCGGAAAGTCCCGGCAGCAGGTGCCGCTTCGCTCCGGCACCTCCCCCTGCTTCGCGCGGCGTCC
>NW_015203984.1:0-1003 GCF_001447785.1 Gekko japonicus | reverse complement strand
GCAGGAAATGACCCCTGGGGATTATTAAATCCTATATGGAGACCTAATCCTGAGATTCATGTGCCTAAAGTTACCTAGTGAGTTCATGGGAGACGTAAGACTGAAATGAGGCTTTCTTAGTTTGTACCTCAATCTATTGGTCACTACTCAACATAGACAATACTGGATATGTTACAACACTAATACAGTCATTACCTGGGTGCAAAATTACTTGCACAGTTCATATAATCAAAGCAGAGAAAAAACAGTTTTATGAGATTAAAGTGGCATAACACATAGCTATTTTGGGAAGTATCAGTCCTACAGATATTGATTGACCAGCTTGGGTGACCCATCAGTGGCACCCCCAGCTGGCCAAACCCTTGCCACCCATTATGCAGTAGCGAGTCAGGAGGAGATGGCCATCTAACCACAGTGGCTGCAGGGGCAGGTGAGGATAGATGTGAAGTGGCTGTGGGGGAAGGGCCTGCGTGAGGCACGAATGGATCCCGATGATCAATGTGTCACTTTCTGTGCTCCCCCCCCCCGGCTCTGCCATCATGCCCTTCTCTGCTGGTGTCATTGACCATCTTTTCTTTTTTTTTGCAATTTTTATTTAGTAACAATGGCCCCGATCACATGCAGAAGTAACTTCGCGAGAGCCACGACTGCCGGGCGGATTGTAACGGTGCGATCACACGGGAACATCTGGCAAGCGTCCCACATCCATCGGCAACCCGTCTCTGCCGAAGACGCAGAGTTAAAAAATACCTGGGAAAGTGCAGTATCAAATGGGTTGCGATGGGCCGCAGACGGAGTTTCCTGTGTGATCGCTCCAGCGCGCTCCGATTGCGTCACTGATCCCTCGATGGAGCGCGCTGGAAACACACGGCGAAGAGTCTGTTCACGCAGTGGCGGGTCAAATCACTGCGGTGCAAATAGGCTCGCTTCCCTCCCCCCCTGGAGTTTTCCAGCACGTGTGACTGGGACCAATGAATAACAGAGGTACAATTATACAGAACAA
>NW_015203983.1:0-1054 GCF_001447785.1 Gekko japonicus | reverse complement strand
CATCACAAGTGGTGTTTTCGGTTCCCCACCCATTCACTGTGCATGGTTGGATGTCTGAACCTGCAGATCTGTTTCTGCTGCTGAGGTTTTTTTAAAAAAGTTTTTGCCTATATGCGTATGTGCATATGTGCATGCACCTACCTCCATTTTTTAAAAAAAATGACCAGGCAGCACACTCCATGGGTGAGGCACTGCAGCAGGGTGTGCTGTCCGAATGATATGTCCCACAACATTTTAAACTGGTACAATTAGAGGCAACACCATATTGCACCAAGCTACCAGTGTTATCACACCGTATTCTGAACGAAAATCTACCAAATTTGCTACTGCATATTAAGAACTAGATTTTAAGTACCACAAGCTCAGCACCACTTGAAGAATGCCCCCCTCCCCTTACTGCCACGGTCTTCTGTGCTCCTGAAATCCTGCTACTGGGGGTTGGCAAACCTTTGGAAAACTCAAAAAATGCCAATTTTATATTGCATTCTGTATTTTACAAACCTGCACCCCATTCCTAAGGCAGCTCTCTCTTTTGCTTTCTGTGAAATAGTTTAAATGCCCTCTAGTGGCATGTGGTTAAATCACTTCTTGACGTTACAGTCCTTATGTTTATTTCCAATGGATTAAGTATTCTTTGAAACATTTGTCCTATCCTTTCATTGGCACGGAGGATTGAATGATTATTCATAATTCCTTTAGTACTTATCAATGTACAAAGTTATTTAAACACTTTTGACTTTCACTTATCTCATCACCAGTGTTCTCTCTAAGCTGTGGAGTCTTGTGAGCAAAAATTCTACCTTGTGAGCTATTGGCACTAAAGTTGTGAGCGAGCAATTTGGCTCCTGCATCAATTAGTTTGCTCTGGAGCCCTCCTTCCTGAGCTAAGACAAAAATGTGTGAGCCAGAGGCTAAAAAACTGTGAGCTAGCTTACACCAGCTCAGCTTAGAGGGAACACTGCCTATCTTATGATGTACTGACGGTGGTGGGTCACCCAAAAAAGCAGAACAAGTTTCATGGCTGTGAAGGATTTTGTTTTTACCCAAGAGAAAA
>NW_015203982.1:0-1024 GCF_001447785.1 Gekko japonicus | reverse complement strand
TTCTCCTGGGCTTTGCAGCCCTACAGGTTAATGTTTCTGTTTTGTTTACCAGGGAGCCAAATGCTGTAGAAGCCCGCAAAAGGGCACATCCTCCATGAGGGAGAACAGCTGGCCATCTATTACGATCATCAGCCCGATGTGCTGACTAACGGCCTCATGAGCCCTACCCCTTCCTCTCCTTCCCGGCACTGGAAAGGCCCCTGTGAGCATGATCTCCTGTTGGGTGGCTTGCCTGGGGGACCCCACAGCGGTGGCCAGAGGCCCTGATGGAATGGCCCACTCCTCCTGCCCCCCTCTCCCTGTTAAGTAGGAGTGTGCCCCCAGTCCCCGGTGGTAGACTCCAGCACTCCTTCCTTTGGTGGTGGCAAACTGGGGTGTGACCTCTGCAAATGTCTCCGTAGAACGGTGGTGGTCAAGTGCTGTGGGCCCCACCCCCTCTGAACGTGCACACAGAACACCTGGCACTCCACCACACACAGGTCACTGGGCAGGATGTCGAAGTGCTTCCTCGCAGCAGAGTATAGCCGTGTCCCCATGCCCATTGTTTGGGCACTTTGTAGGCACAACTGCTTGACAGATTCAGGCCCTGGAGTGATTGAGGGAGGTTTACCAATGGAAGAGGGGCCAGCAGGGAATGTGTGACGGGAGGATGCATCATGGCCAGCACTGCCACCCTTAGAATGATCAGGATCCTCCCTCCCACACAGACTTTGGCATCACACCTTGGGTAGCACGGGTGAGAGCTCTCGATTGGCAGTCAAGACCAGCCCCATGGATGTCGACAGCGCAGGGGAAGTGGGTGTGGTGACCACCAATGATGTACCTGGGGAGAAGACCACTGGTGGGCGAGACCATGGTCATGGTGTACCGACCGCCTAGTGCACCGGCCAATAGCCTGCCGTCCCTGCTGGAGGCCGTATCAGGCTGGGCGTTGGAGCACCCTCGGCTGTTGGTCGTGAGTGATTTCAACGTTCATGCCGAGGACGTGACCTCCAGGGCTGCGGACCTGGTGTCGTCCATGGCG
>NW_015203981.1:0-1033 GCF_001447785.1 Gekko japonicus | reverse complement strand
CCCCCCCCGAAATGACCTCTGGTCTCAGGTTTTTCACATCATTAGCTGGAGATGGTGGGGATTGAACCTGGGGCCTTCTGCATGCCAAGCAGATGCTCTACCACTGGACCAGAGGCCCCTCCCCAAACACCAGTGAACTTGGGGCCAATAACCTGTGCAGAACAGGTGCTGGGGCATTCTGGCCTTGCTGTGAAGTTTGCTCTCCCATCTATTCTCCCCCATACTGGTTGTTGAAATCTAAAATGGCGCCGCTGGTTTTCACCGACCTGATTGTCGTCTCTGGCATTGCTCCTGAACTTTGATGGTCACGGACTTGGTGCTGACTGCATTGGCGACGGTGCAGGTGTAGGTCGCTGGCTTCTCCTCCGAGAGGTCCACTTTCGCCCTCAGCACCTGGCCATTCTCAAGAGCTGAATGCGTGTCCCCAGCCAGCGCCTTGCCCCCCGGTCCTGCCCAGCGGTAGGTGATGTTAGTCCCCCTGGACGCCGCGCAGGCCAGGAAGAATTCACAGGATCCCGCTGATCTGTTTGGGCTGCTCTCCTCGCTGAACACTCGGATGGTCGGCGTGGAAACCACATCTGGAAACAGAGCAGGAGCGTTGGAAAAGAACCCATCATTTCCAGCTCGCGCGGCACGACCCTTCCCGACCCCTCCTGCTGTTTCTGTGCCAAGCATTTCCCTCCAAATGACATCAACTCTATGCAAATAAATCACAGTTAAGGAGCGGCTGCAGGAAATGGCAGTAAGGGGGAATCACTGGGGTTGTGTGGGATGGGGAGATGACATTGCATAAGGAAAATCCCCCCACTAAACGAGGACTGGGAACAATGTGCCAATCCCAGCCTAGAGTTTCTCATCCCTTTGAAACGTCGTTTTGAAGCTATGAGGGCTAGGAGCATCATTTCAAAGAATTAAGAAAAAGCTGAGATCGAAGAATCCAGATCAGCTAATGAACTCCAGGCAACATTTCATAGGTCCGGGATCTTTAAGGGGCATACCTACACGCAGGGCTTTTTTTGGGCAGGAACGCACA
>NW_015203980.1:0-1031 GCF_001447785.1 Gekko japonicus | reverse complement strand
CAAAGTTGAGACAAGAGCCACCTTCACTTCTTCCCGATGCTGATGTCCCAGGGGATAGAAGGAAATATCCTCTGTATAAGGAAGGGGATGACATCGAGACCTTCCTTCAGGACTTTGAACAGGTCTGCATAGACTACAAGGTCCCAGAAGAACGGAATATGGAAAAGCTGAGACCACAGCTGTGTGGAGTCCTGGCTTCAGTGTCTGGCCAGATGGAAGAGTGTGTGAGAGAGTGGGGTTCACCAAAGAAGGGGCCCAGAACCGCTTTAGGGAGATCAGGCTGAAAGGTAAAGAGCCCTACCCACAGCTGATGTATAGGCTGGGAAGAGCCTATGATTTATGGGTAGAGGTTGCTGAAGCCAAGACCATGGATGACATCAAGGCCCTGATGTGCATCGACAGGTTCCTGATTCTTCTTCCAGAGCATATTAGGCGCCCCCTTGTGGACAAGAGTCCTTCCACCAAGAAGGAGGACAGTGGGCCGAGCGACTGGGCTGAAGCCTACGGAGGGAAGAGGTGCAGCACCCCTCATGACTGGGATAAGAGAGAGTCTCCTAAGTCATGACACCCCTGCACTCTGCAGGAGCATAACCGAAAGGTAGCCCTACAACATATCCAAAAGATGGTCATCCAGCCTCCGTCTGTTCACAATGCCATACGATAATTTTTATGCCAGCTTTCCACCTGACTAGGGTTCCCAAGGCGGCAAACATGAAAACATAAAAAACATAGAGCTGGAAAGGGTCGTCTAGTCCAACCCCCTGGACAATGCAGGGAATTTACAGCTACCTTTCCACTCTCCCATTCCCCCAGTGACCCCCTGCTCTATGCCCAGAGGAAGGCAAAACAACCTTCAGGATCCCTGGGCCAATCTGGTCCGGAGGACAATTCCTTCCTGACCCCAAAATAGGGATCAACATTATCCTGGGCATATAAGAAAGGGCCACAAGAGCCGAGCACCGGCTTATCCCTTCCTGCCCTTCCTCTCATAGGTGCTGGATTTGAATCTTGCTCGTCTGCCATTCTATATC
>NW_015203979.1:0-1156 GCF_001447785.1 Gekko japonicus | reverse complement strand
CCCAAAAATAGCCCTGATGCAGATGGAGTGTGCAGTTCAGTGTGCATTATGTACTATCACAGCTGCCCCCTATCCAGGCATTGTGCTGGGGTTTGGGAACACAGTGCAGGGTTGGGCAGGGGTGTGTTTCCTGCATGACCCCAAAAGTAGGGGTCTCTTCATGGGGCTTGGGGAGCAAGGGTCATGGTGTCCTTTTCCTGGGCCGAAATGGCAGCCATGGCTCCAAGAGGCCGGTGACAGGTGCGAATAGCAGTTTCTCTTGTTTCTTGCCTTATAATCCATTCTCTTTCCCCCCCCAAAAGCTGGCTTGGGGGCTTTTAGTGCTGGCTGTCAGTGGCACTTGCTGTCCCCTAACCATGCCATGCCAAGACCTGAGGTATCTGTAATCAATCAAGCTGTGGCCTGCTCTGATGCCCTCCTCGTCTTCTCCTCCTGGCTGGTCTCCCCTCCAGGCACAAATGACTTTGGAGTGGTGTTATCAGCTGAAGATATCCTGACTAAGGCTGTCCAGGGGTCATTTCCTGCAGGAGCGCACAGGAGCGGAGCTCCGGCAGTAAAGAGCCCAGGGGGCGGGCACATGCAACAGGCCCCACCCCCTGCTCCCAGAAGCCCTCAGTCAAAGCAAGAAACAGCCAGGTAAGCTGCAGAGCCGGCCCCCCGGTCCAAAACAGTCCAGTGGCACCTTTAAGACCAAGTTTTATTCAGGTACAAGATCTCCCTCCTCTGTGAGGGCAGATCTGCACGTTCCCCCCCCCCCTTAATAGCTAGCAATCCAAAACAGTCCAGTGGAGCCTGAGTGGTGGGTGTTGCCTTCTGACACACTTCGGTGATGTCAGGGGGTGTGGTATATGCAAATAAGTTATGCTAATGAGTTATGCTAATGAGCTCCTGCACCTCTCCTGAGGCTGTCCCTGTTGTGGACACAGCCGTGAGCGGAGCGGATCGTGTCCACGCTCCCCCACCCTTGTGCTACTCACCGTCGTCCCTGTGCCCTACCCCTGTGCCAATACGAGAATCTTGCTTAAATCTGCCACTTTGAAGGTGGAGTTTAGCTCTGCCCCGTTCCCCAATTGGTAGTTGGCAGGGCTTATATGGAGGCTGCCCCTAAAAGTGGGGGCATGCTGAGTGGAAGTGCTTGGCCTGTGCTTGATTGGTA
>NW_015203978.1:0-1054 GCF_001447785.1 Gekko japonicus | reverse complement strand
CAGTAGATTCAGGACAGACAAAAGTAAATCTTTCTTTACACAGAGAGTAGTTAAAATATGGAATTCACTGCCAGAGGATGTAATGATTTAAGGGGAGGATTAGATAGATTTATGGAGGATAAGTCTATCAGTGGCTGCTAGTCATTGTGACTGAGGGGGACCTCCACATTTCGGAGGTACTAAAATTCTAAATCACAGAGCCAGGAGTCAACAGCATGGGAAGGCCTCAGCCTCTATGCCCTGTTGTTGGCCCTTGTCAGATCTTGGAAGCTAAGGTCAGCCCCGGTCAGTATTTGGATGAGAGACCTCCAAGGAATACCAGGGTCCTGATGTGCAGGCAGGCAATGACAAACCACCCTTGAACATCTCTTGCCTTGAGAGCCCTGTGTGATCACCATAAGTCAGCTGTTGCTTGACAGCAAAAAAAAGGAAATAAATTGCAAATGAAGGGTCTGAGGCGGTCAGAGAGAGTGGCTTGCCTTAGGCTCCTGAGTCGGTTTGTGGCAGTTTGAACTTGGAACAGCCTGAATCGCAGCTCATTCTTACTAGAATCTGCAAGAATATATTTTCCAAAAATAAGATATATTTTCACACATGAGACTTTTTAAAAAAATCTTTGAGATACTCACCAGGGGGAGGAATACTTTGGAGAAAAGAAACAGCAGTTGAGGATTGAGGACAGGGTTAAATATTGTTCTCAATCTTGTCCTATATTTCTGCCACAAAAATTTTCCATTCTGAGTTGGCGTTTCATTTTTTTAAAAACGTGTTTGTAAGGTGTAGTAGCCCCTTGTCCTAAATCCTATAACAGTAAGAAGTGGCATCCAGTGTTTCCAACTGTTGCCAGCCAAATGTCTGAGACAGTCACAAGAAAAGAACAAAAGTTATGTCTGTCACCTCTTACTTCTCAGCATCTGGCATTCAGAACTATACTGCATCTCATTTAGCTGTCATGGCCAACAGTTGCTGATAGTGGTATCACTCATCATTCCAAAGGGGCAAGCCATGTTTTAGACTGTTGCAGAAAAAATAAACAGGAGTTTTGTGGCATCTT
>NW_015203977.1:0-1033 GCF_001447785.1 Gekko japonicus | reverse complement strand
CTATTTTGGCGACAAGAATGAAAAAAGTTGGTCTGGGTTTTGGCGGTTTGCACTTGGACGTGTCTAATCAATCATCTGATGGAGACGCACCAAGCTGGGGTGATTAGGAGGGGTCTTGGCTGGTTCCAGACCCCCCCGGAGTCTTTATAGGAGACTCCTAGCCTGGGGAGCTTGGACAAGCCTCTCCCCAGGCAATGGCCTGGGGATTGAGTCTTGCCCATCCCTGAGAGTTCCTGACACCATGGAGCCAGAAGGGTGACCACAGTCGACCCCCGGACGAGCGGACAAGAAAATAAGCGAAAGCAACACCTGCGATAAACAAACTCGCCTAAACAGTGAGTCAAACAAACTTCTGCTTAAGCGAAGAAGTCTCGATCTGCTAGAGCGATCCGAGAAGGAGCAGCAGGTGGGGGAGGGTTGGAGACCCCCCCTCGAAACAGAGCGGTCCGTAAGCATTATATAAAAGAGGGGGGAAAACTAACCGTACGAGACTCTTTTCGAGCGTGAAAGCTGCAATTTAATCCAAGACGCGTTGAAATCAGATAAACTTGACTTTAAAACTAAAAACTTTTCTCTTCTGTAAACAATGGCTGGGAGAGGGAGGATAATGGCGGCAGAAAAGAAACTTCCAACAGGAAATACTATACCAACGACTCCCACCCAGGCCCAAGAAGCAGCTGCAGACTTTCCCAACATGCCTGCCTCAGCATTGCACCCTCTGCTGGAGCAAATGTCAACTATCAACAATAAACTGGATTCTGTTCAAAAACAGCTTGTGCATATGGAAAAAAGAGCCAACAAGACAGATAAAAAGATCAAGAAAGTTGAGACAAGGACTACAGACATTGAGCAAAAGCTGGAAGAAGTAAAAAAAGAGAAAGAAATACGGATAAAAGCCAATTACTCCAACTTCAACTCAAAAAATTAATGTACGTTTTATGTTTTCAAGGAGTTCCTGAACAGAAAGGGAAAGATCTAAAAACAATTTTAAGCGAAGCAATAGCATCAATTTTGGATCTTAAGCAAGAGGACC
>NW_015203976.1:0-1044 GCF_001447785.1 Gekko japonicus | reverse complement strand
TCTCATCAAGGAGTCCGTAATTTTTGCCACTATAAACTGATCCCAGACTTTCTCCTGCCACGCTGAAATTGTAGGGAGAGAGGGAGATTTCCAAGCCGCTGCTATCGTTAGCCTAGCTGCAGCTAGTAAGGTTGAAATAAGTTCCTTACTACCCCCTGTCTTAGAATCGTTCCAGAAGTTAGGCAAGACTACTTCCGGTAATGTCTGCCTGGTGATCTCATTTATCTGAGTTATCACGTTTCTCCAAAAGAGTTGTATTCCTTGACAGCCCCACCAGACATGATAGTATGTCCCTATCTGGCCGCACTGCTTCCAGCACGCATTATTTATCGATGGTTTGACCAGCCAAAATTCATTACGAACGTTTGCTCATAGGCCGGTTCATGCCCATCCCTACAAGCCACAGCAACTGGAGACAGATCAAGATGGGCAGCTGTGTTAGTCTGTTTGTAGCAGCAGAAAAGAGCAAGAGTCTAGCAGTACCTTAAAGACTAACAAAATCTGTGGCAGGGGGAGGCGCTTGCATGAGTCCCTGCTCACATCTTCAGATACAGCTAGCTGCTTCCTCGGAAAGCACTGACATTTTGCGATTCTCCCAAACAGGCGAGGCAAAGCTCATGCTCATCACTGTGGGTCACCTTTGCAGCACATTCTGTGCATTTTTCAGCGAGGGAAGACCAAAGGGTAGGCCAACGAGAGTCATCTCACCTGGTGAGATGATCTCTCTTCGAACAAAAAGCAGAAGAAAAAACTTCAGAGACAAAAGAACAAGAGGGAAAAAAACCCTCGAGCTCTGCAAAAGACACAGAAATCTTTGAAGGAAAACGATCAAATGAGCAGCTAAAATGGGAAGTGCCTATCCATGTGGCAGTGAGAAAGGAACTGAGGGGAAGGGGCACGCCTCCAGAGCACATGTAGGTGGGAAAAGCAACTCCGGAAGGGTTGACGGTTTAGGAGTGACGGTTTAGGTGGGAAATGTAGCTCTGGAAGGGGAGTGGCAACCCCCTTAGAGAGCTTTTAGCTGGTGAAAAATTCTATTTGGGG
>NW_015203975.1:0-1117 GCF_001447785.1 Gekko japonicus | reverse complement strand
CTCCGTCATTTGCCTGGTTCCCAGCCTCAGCAGAGGACAGGGGTGTGTGGTTGGGGGGGGGGTGTCTGGCAGCTGCTCCGCTGCACATGGTGAACCAGCTTGGCAAGTGTCCCTTTAACTCATTCCCTTGCAATATCAGAGGCTTGAGCTGCAGCTACTGCAGTGGTTGGATTGCAAGCTTTTTGGGAGGACTGCACCACAGGACAGGTGAGTGTGTTTCCCCCCCCCTGTCTTGCAGGTGGAGATTCAACAGAGAGACTTGTGGGTGTGGCAAGTTCCACCACCCCCATGCACTCTGCACAGTCTACTGTTCCAGCCCTCCTCTTGAAGCGGAGCATCACGTCCAGCGAGACCTTCCAAATTCCGCCTGCGATACCATCCACCTAGGCACATGCCATGCTGGGGATCCTGCATCCTCAGTGTGTCAGTGGACAGAGTCATCACCCGTTGCAATGGGTTCCAGTGCAATAAAGTCTATGTTGTGTCAAAAGTGTGTCTCTACTGCTTGGTTTCTGCCACATGACAGAAACTCCACATCCCTTCCTGCCCTACTCTCTCCCCATGCGGGCTTTCCTAGGACATGTCACAGAAGAAGGGCTCTTGGATGCTGTGGGTGGCTGTGGAGGACTGTGCAGGTCCCACTGGTCGTACTGATATGGCATACACAGCAGCAGGGGTCGTTTCGTAGAAAAAGAGCTAGGGGAACTCATTCGCATAACTCATTAGCATATGCCCCACCCCCTGACATCAGGGGCCCGGAGGTGGACCTGCAAGGCTGTCGGGAGTGCGAGGAAGCCCCGCCAAGGCCCTCCCTGGCCCCAGGCAGGTAGGGGTGGGGAGAGGCAGGGAGGAAGCAACTTACCCTCCCTCTTCTCCTGCCTCCTCCTGGCTGAATGAGGCCCTCCGCACCTCACCCGGGGGAACTGCGATCCCCCGCGATCCCCCCTGAATCGACCTCTGCACAGCAGGAACCCAGCAGCACAGACAGGTTCCCTCCCTCACTTTACTGGCTTCTTTGTGAAGGGGGGAGGGGCCAGAGGTGATTTGAGCATGAGGCTGGACCTGGGAGACCCAGATTCCGTTCCCGAGATGTACTTAAAGGAATGACAGGATTGCC
>NW_015203974.1:0-1328 GCF_001447785.1 Gekko japonicus | reverse complement strand
GGCAATAGATTCACCATGGGCAAAAGGAAATACTTCTTTACCTAACATGTGATTAAAACATGGAATTCACGGCCCGAGGATGTAGTATGCACAAGCATAGATGGCTTTAAAAGGGAACTGAACATACTCACAGAGGGTAGATCCATCAGCGGCTAGTAGCCATGATGACTGAAGGGAAGCTCCATGTTCAGAGGCAGAAAACCTCTGAATACCAACGCTAACATGTAACATCAGGGGAAGGCCTTGGCCTCTATGACCTGTTTGTTTGGCCCTCCAGGGTAACTGGTTAATGGACTGGAGGAACCAATTGTTTGATCCAGCAGGGATCTTCTCATGTTCTTATATGAAAGACCTCTATCAGAGACTTTGGAGTTCCATGGCCAGTCAGAATAGACAAAACTGACCTCAGTAGTCTCAGTATAAGGCAGCTTCAGTTAAGGAGGGGACATGACTCAGTGGCAGACCATCTGCTTTGCATGCAGAAGGTCCCAGGTTTAATCCCCAGCTTCTCCAATGAAAAGAATCTGGTAGTCGATCATGTGAAGGACCTCAGCCTGATAGACCCTGGAGAGCTGCTGCCAGTCAGTGTAGACAAGATTAATAGGTTTCACTTGGCATAAGACAGCTTCTTTGTGCCGGTTCATGTGTTGAGTGCAGAGCTGGTTGGGTACAGAGCTGGTCAAGAAGCACCAAAGGCTATGGCACAAGGAAGCAAAAAGTCTCCCTTTTATCCTACCAAAGTAGGTGATTGGATACCTTACCCCGTGCACTAATTGGAACGCACAGGTCCCTTGAAAGCAGATGGGGAAAAATGGTCATGCTATTAACAAAGCTGGAGCTTAATTTTAGGTAATGCACTGTTCGGAGAAAACTCTTGAGAGTCCCTTAGACTGCAAGAAGATCAAATCAGTCAATCCTAAAAGAAATCAACCCTGACTGTTCCCTGGAAGGCCAGATAATGAAACTGAAGCTCAAATACTTTGGCCACCCAATGAGAAGGGAGCACTCACTGGAGAAGACCCTGATGCTGGGAAAGATTGAAGGTCAAAGAAGACGGGGACGGCAAAGGATGAGATGGTTAGACAGTGTCATAGATGCAACGAACATGAAATTGAGCAAACTTCAGAGGACGGCGGAAGACCGGAAGGCCTGGAGGGAGCTGGTCCATGGGGTCGCAAAGAGTTCTGTTTGTAGATCAAATACAAAGAATCTACATAACTAATTAAAAAGTCGTTACTGAACTGTTGTTTTGGGGCCAACGCAGCTACCTACGACCTTGGCCTAAGAAACAAATAAGTGATGCTTTAGGCTGGGTTCTATGAGCAGGG
>NW_015203973.1:0-1054 GCF_001447785.1 Gekko japonicus | reverse complement strand
TGGGGCACCTTCAGGCAAGATATTTGTGGGGTTTTTTTAAATGTAGAACTGTATCACACAACACACTGTTAATCAAAAGGAGTCCATTGCTGTAAGATGTGGAGACAGCTGCAAAGCATAAACATTTTCATTTTTAAAATGCCTTACACAGATTCAGAGGGGACAGGTCTATCAATGACTGATAGTATGACAGCATATCCAGCAGGGCCCTTCTTAGGTTCAGAATATTTAAAAAAGCACAACAGTTAAGAGGGGGGATTTGGATAGGCCCTGAGTTGAGACTTGTCTTAGCCTTGAATTTGACAGGCTCAGTGTTCTTTAATCCTCAGTTCCAGGTTAAGAACAAATGGATACTGACCCAGGTCGTGGTAGTCGTGACAAACATCAGGAACACTCCAAGGCACCACAAGGACCCCAAGTATTAAGTATATCCCTAGTCCATGTTGAACTCCATAAGGAATTTTTTGTGGTCCCTTTTGCAGACCTTTTCCTGGTAGACCTGGTGGAACTGTGCAGCTTCTGTCCCCTCTGAATGACCCTTTTGCACAGAGATACGGAGTTTAGGTTGGCTACCTACAGATACCTTATTAGTGCCAGCCAAAATATTGTACAAGCTTTCATGATTATAGGAATCCTTCATCAGGCAGACATTGTAAAAAATTTAAAACCTAGGGAGGAGAAAGGCAGTCTCTCATGCCAGCTGTGGTGGTGTTGGATGCTGATCGGCTCAAAGACTTGTTTAATTGTTAGAGAGATGTTAAGATTCCAGGACTTTGCTTTCTGGGAAGAAGACGCTAACAATGGAGGCAAATCAGCTGAGAAAATTAAATCCAGGGCACGAACGTTCGCACTACATTTTGTGTTATTTTGAGTGGCCTCAATGTAAAGGTTTTACATGGATTTTCTTCCTTGATCTGGAGTGTCCATGGGCTGATATGGCTGTTTTCAATTTGGTATCTATGGATTACCTCCCAAAGAGGATGAAATTTGCAAAAAAAACCCCAACAAAAACAACCATTGTGCACCCTGACTTACATACAGAGAGGCAAACTTG
>NW_015203972.1:0-1030 GCF_001447785.1 Gekko japonicus | reverse complement strand
CAGAGACTCCACCTTACTTCACATCAACTTGTTCACACTGGGGAGAAGCCGTTTCATTGCTCAATTTGTAGCATGAGCTTTTCTCATAAATCAGGCCTTAATCAACATAAGAGGATTCATACTGGGGAGAAGCCATATAAATGTTTGGAGTGTGGGAAGAGCTTCAGTCAGCATGTAAGCCTCATTACACATCAAAGGATTCACACAGGAGAGAAACCCTATCAGTGCTTGGAGTGTGGTAAGAACTTTTCTCAGAGTGCCCACCTCACGAGCCACCAGCAGATTCACACAGGAGAGAAGCGCTATAAATGTTTAGAGTGTGGAAAAAACTTCTCTCAGAGTGGCAACCTCACTGACCATCAGCGGATTCACACAGGGGAGAAGCCCTATCAATGCTTGGAGTGTGGGAAGAGCTTCAGACAGAGACACCACCTTACCTCACATCAGCTTATTCACACTGGGGAGAAGCCATTTCAATGCTCAGATTGTAGCAAGAGCTTTTCTGATAAATCAGGCCTTAATCAGCATAGGAGGATTCACACAGGGGAGAAGCCCTATCAATGCTTGGAGTGTGGGAAGAGCTTCAGGCAGAGACCCCACCTTAATTCACATCAACTCATTCACACTGGGGAGAAGCCATTTCATTGCTCAGACTAGGGTGAGCTTTTGTTACGAATCAACATAAGAGGATTCACACAGGGGAGAAACCTTTAAAATGTTTGGAATGCGGGGTAGGTGTCAGTCCCAGTGCAAGGTTTACTCATCACTGAAGAATTCACACTAGGGGGGAGAACATCAGAGTGGTCACAAAGTGGAGGAGCTGTCTAAATGCTGAGACTGAAACGAGAGCCATTCTCATGAATCTTGCTTTATTGTACTTCTGTGGATTCACCCAGAGAAATGGCATCAATCCCTGGATTTTTTTTCTCTGTCAGTTAATTTCAGCATAAAACAGGAGAAAGTCTAGCTGTCTTTCATGAGCAAATAAGAACCGGTCAATTATACCTCCAACTGGAGTACGATAAAGGGG
>NW_015203971.1:0-1154 GCF_001447785.1 Gekko japonicus | reverse complement strand
TCACCCTGGCTAGTTCACTGAAGTGGCAACAGATTATGAATCCTATTCCACACTCTATACATGTGCTAAAGCACGAGAAGATGTTCCAGTTGTCCCACCTCCACATACAAACCCACCTCCACATACAAACATGACTTACCAAAGTGCACCTTGTCTAAAGCAACCCAGAGGATTTAATTTATACCCCAAGAATCCATGAGGGCTAGAACCCCCTGGGCTCTTTACTGCGGGAACTATGCTCCTGTGCGCTCCTGCAGGAAATGACCCCTGAATACATCACCTCCCTCATATCTGTAGTCTCTCTCTCTCTCTCTGTCTGTCTGTCTGTCTGTCTGTCTGTCTGTCTGTCTGTCTGTCTGTCTGTCTCTCTCTCTCTCTCTCTCTCTCATTAGCTCCCCATCCTATCCTTCCAACTCCTCCAATCCTTTTTTCTCTCCCAGTGGCTCTGAATTCTTTGGCCTTCCTGCATTATGCATGGGGTTGGACTAGATGACCCTTGAGGTCCCTTCCAGCTGTATGTTTCTATGCAGTGACTAAATGCTTTTCTTCTTGTGCCACACAAACCACTCCCTGCAATTTATACGAGGGACCACGGCATTGTTGCTCCTGCCATACCATAACTCTGCGAAGCTGTCTGCAGATTGCTGGCTGTATGGAGGACGGTATACAAAACAGACTTGTAGCGTATTGATTGTGCTGTTAGCAAAGCGCTCTCCTGTGCAATATCCAGACACAGGCTGTTAAAAAATGATCTCTTGAAACCCAGCCAATGGAAGAAAAGAAAAGAAAAACCGCTAAAAGACAATGCAAGCCGCTACGATCATAACAACACCTATTTTGAAGCACTGACAAGGGTAACCGGCTGGTTTCCAGGCCCATGTAAAGGTGGTGGAGTTAACTTTTCAAGTCCTAAACAGTCTGGGCAATCGGAAGCATCGCCTCCCCTTGAATCAAGTCGAAACGGCGGTCTTTTAAACTCTGCGTGCATTTGGACTGGCAGTAGCTCTCCAAGGTCCTGAGCAGGGAATGGTCTCCCTCAGCACCTGCTGTCAGAGATCTTTCAACTGGAGACACCCAGAATTCAACCAGGGTCCTTCTGAATGCATAGCACATGCTCTACCACTGAACCATGCCACACCACATTCTTTGGTTCT
>NW_015203970.1:0-1059 GCF_001447785.1 Gekko japonicus | reverse complement strand
GGTACAAATCCAATCTCTTCTCTTCATCAACGTGGGCCATTTGTGGCACATGGAGAGTCTGAAGGAGGTATAAGATGAACTCGCTGTCTTTCGGTTTGCACACCCTTCCTTTCCTGGCTGTGTAGTGAGCTCTTGCTTTGGTGTAAGCCAGTGGCTGTTTAAGAGACCGGCGTGTGACTGTGCAGATGTTCGGCCTGCACAGAAAGGAGAGACGTATAGTGCCAAATTATTTACAAGTGCAGATGTTCATAGTTACTGGTGGTTGATTCAGTGCGCTGTTTGTGTTAAAGTTAAAACACATGAAAGCCAGCAGGGCGTTACTAAGTCGAGTAGAAATGCAAAAGGCGCTGGTGTTAACCTTTAGAGCCCTTTATGGTCTGGGACTCTCAGACCTACAGGAGCACCTTTCCCATTGCGACCCCTCCCCTGTACTCCCTTTGGGCATTGTCTAGGGCAGGGGGCGTCAAACTCATTTGTTATGAGGGCCAGATCTGATATAAATGAGACCTTGCTGGGCCGGGCCACCTGTGTCATAAAATGTAATGCCAGGTAGCGGAGATATAAAATTTATAATGGACACAAATATAAAGGGTTTTTTTAAACTTAAAAACATGCTTAAAACATTAGCACTCTTGCAATATTTTGTTTATTTAACAGTGTCTGATAACTGCCACCTCTTGCTCTGAATTATTTTATCAAATTGTCTGTGCTGTTGCAATCTTGAGTATGCTGTTCAGGTGTGTATCTGTAAGCTGCAAACCTACAATGATGCAGCAGCAGCAGAACTGGAAGAAGCAGAAGACAGCCAGTTCTACCGTGGGCCTGATAGAAGCCCTCCGGAGGCTTGATCCAGCCCTGGGGCCGCATGTTTGACACCACTAGTCTAGTGGCCTCTTGCAGGTGTTCAGCCCCAGGGTTGCTCAGTTGGCTATCACCCAGGGAAGGGCCTTTTCGGTTGTGGCCCCTACCCTGTAGAATGCAATCTTGGATGACACCCGTGGTCTGCCAGATTTGTTTAGTTTCTGCAAGACTTGCAAATCTGAATTGTTTAGGTTGGAG
>NW_015203969.1:0-1055 GCF_001447785.1 Gekko japonicus | reverse complement strand
ATGGCTGCTTAGTGATAAGGTAGCAGAGGTGGATGAAACCTGCACCTTGACAAACGCTGAGCCGTGATGCGAGTTCCCAGCCTTGCTGGCGCATAGGAGACGAAAAGTTGAGAGTAACGTCTCATTGGACGGGTTCTATTTAAGTAAAACAAGAGCGCACACTTCGTGTCCAAGGTGTGTAACAGCCTCTCTTCTGGGGATGTCGGAGCCGGGAAGAAATCCGGGAGGAAGACCTCTGCCTGTAGGTGAAATTCTGACACTACCTTTGGCAGGAATGAGATGTCAGGTACAAGGCGGACGCCATCTGGCAAAAATGATAAGTAAGGAGTGTCATGTCTAAAGGCCAGAATTTCTCCAACTCGTCTTGCTGAAGTGACAGCAACCAGAAAGGCCGTTTTCCATGACAGGAATTTTAGGTCGTAAGTTGCAAGCGGTTCAATAGGTTTCCTGGTGAGTTGCCGAAGGACCAGGGGAAGGTCCCAGGGGACGACAGGAGTTTTGATGGGAGGGTAGAGGTGCAACAGTCCCTTCAAAAAATGTTTGGAAAGTGGGTGCAAGAACAGTGTGCATGCCTCAACTTGAACATGGTAGGCCGAAAGTGCGGCCAAGTAAACTTTTAACGAGGAGTGAGAAAGTCCCGAGTCAGTGAGAGACAGAAGGAATTGAAAAACTTTCTCAAGACCTGTGGAGGTGGCTCGAGGGGCATCGTCACCCAAGATGGAACAGAATTTCTGCCACTTGTAGTGATACAATCTTCGCGTAGTTGGCTTTCTTGAGTTTAGCAAAATGTTTGCTATGCAGGTGGAAAAGCTGTTGATGCTACTCTCCAGGCTGTCAACTTCATTCGTGGCACGTCATGGTATAGAAGAGGGGACTCAGATAGGAACAGGAGGTCCTGTGTTGGAGGAAACTGGTGGTAGACCCCCGCTGACAGGTCGAGGATAGTTGAGAACCATGGTTGCCACGGCCACCATGGGGCTATGAGGACACAGTCTGCTGTGTCACTGATGATTTTGCGGACCACTTTCAGAAGCAGAGGCAGTGGAGGGAAGAGG
>NW_015203968.1:0-1130 GCF_001447785.1 Gekko japonicus | reverse complement strand
TCTTATGTTCCCCTACTCTGGATGCCAAACACTGGCTTCTGCAGATCTTCCGATGAAGCAGAGATGACCCCAGAGGGGGCTTTAGTATCACCCAGTGTGTGCCTTGCAAAGTGAGCAACTCATGCAAAATCAGGCTTACGCAGCACGCAGAAATCCTGGCTAAAACTGTCGGAATGTTCAATGAACTCTTCAAGATGCTCAACACATTAAAAAAAAAAATTAAAAGGCTCGACATCCGGTGACGTGAAGCAGAAAGACACAACGCAGCAGTCTTAACTGAGTCCCCGTGGCTGGATCTCTGTCTACAGCACTGGCTGACATTCATTTCCCTGCCTCCTAACTCCCTTCCCGAAGACCAGTACCGAACAATAAATTCCCAAGAAGGGGGAGAGAAAAAACAACAATTGCAATCATCCCTATGATACAGAGAGAGCACCGAACCTAGACAGGGCTATAAAGCAACTGAATGACCTCGAATGACCTCCGCTTTCAGATGCCCGGAATACACCGGGTTGCCAAACTCCAGGTGGCGGCAGGAGACCACCTGGGATTACAACTGATTTCCAGGCAACAGAGCTCAGTTCACCTGGAGAAAATGGCCGCTTTGGCCGTCGGACTCTATGGCATTACACCCCAGAAGGCAAACAGCTGTAATAATAAGATAGTAGATTAATTACTTCAATAATGTTGACAAGATTTGGGGGCTCTGTATGGCAAGGTGGGGGGGAACAGGAAGGTCCATCGGATCTCAAGCTCTCTCTGATCTCGACAGCTGCAAACTTTTCTTGGAAAGGAAGAGAACAAAATTCACTTGCAGATCTGCGCCGGCTGTTCCTGCAAACGGTTCAGTAATGATCGACCTCCCTCCAGCTCTCCCACCGTTGGGATTGTATCGGCTGCTTCATTTTCAGGGACACAATCTGTATACTGCGTTGCCATTTGTATACCAGCTCTGCCCCTTTAATATCTGGACGCTCATCGCACGGATGACGGCAAAACCAGTTTCGGACTCGACAGAAAGGAAGGGAGGCCCTCCAGGCATCTAGCAAATAAATATCGACTTCTTTAAATATATATATATTATTTACCTAGCAGTCATTCAAAATAGATGCAACGAACATGAAATTGAG
>NW_015203967.1:0-1053 GCF_001447785.1 Gekko japonicus | reverse complement strand
ATTTATACATTCAACTTATATACCGCTCTGACCTTTTTTTGGCAGGTCACTGAGCAGTTTACATACATATTCCAAATTCCCTAACTAGGGCCACATTGTTGATGGGTGGTGTCTGCCTACCAGCACCCAGGGCTTGTTGTTTTTCTGGCTTCCTCTAGCGACTTCGGTGCCCTTTTTTCTGGAGCTGGTCTTTTTCCGGGTAGCTTTCTCCGGCAGGCCTCATTCTGGCGCGTAGCTCCATGTCGGCTGTGGCTCCGGCTAATGTCCTTGATGACTCCACTGCGCCACATGTCACCACGCTCTCCAGCCTCCGCCTCTCCGGGCTCTGCCTCCGACATCGTCGTCGCTCCACTGGGTTGCCAGGAACTGCTCCACCGCCATTGTTGCCACCGCAGCAGCCGCCGCTGATGCCTCTACCTCACAAGGAGGAGGGTGCCCCCTGCCACCTAGGGGCAGGTACCCAGTTTATCTACTTGCCATTTTAATGCTTTCAAACCGCTGGGTGGGCGGGAGCTGGAATTAGGACCAGGAGCTCACCCTGGCCGCAGTGGGTCTCGAACAGCCGTAATGGCTGTTCGTTGATGTTACTTGCAGGCGCTCTTACTGCCTGCGCCACCGCTCCCAGAGTGAAACTTCTGCTTTCTGCTCCCTGCTTGGAGCCATTTAAACCCCTGGTTTCTGCTCTTCATGAACTGCCATGAACTGCATCAAAATCTGTGGAAGTTCATAGCACCTCTTCCGTTCACAAACATCGCTTTGCAAACCATGAACTGGCCAAAATTCATGACAAACGTTAGTTCATAAACCTGTTTGTGCCCATCCCTTGCTACTGAGTGTTCAAACATGTCTAATACTTGTTCTGCAGCTAGGAGAAATACTTATTTGCATGGCTGTATTCAAACATGCTACAGAAATGATACTGTGGGAGACAACACTCAGAGCATAACTAGTATGGCCTGTTCTCTTCATCCGCTCATTTTCATGCAAGAACTCGGTCAAACAAGTGGAACACATATATTTACAGTCTCACCACCTGATATTCTATCTGATCTG
>NW_015203966.1:0-1062 GCF_001447785.1 Gekko japonicus | reverse complement strand
GAGGAGGGGGTCTCCGTTGTTGCGCTCACTGCTATTTCTCAAGGCCCTGCCAATTTTTTGAAGTATGTTTTTCTGTACCATATATGCATCTGTTGGTACAGGTAGTCTGTACCACTGTCTGTTGGTACAAAAAAGTTCAGGTCTTTTTTCTAGGGCTGCCAGGTTCCCCCTGGTCACTGGCACTGGGGGGTAGGGTTGCTGGATCCAGGCCAAGTAACTCCTTGTCGTAAATCAGTCTGTGCTGAGTGATGGCTCAGATTTCTCAGACTAAGAGCTACCTGCTAGCCCTGAGCCAGTAACTGAACAGCCAACTGCAGCTGGCTCTGAGCCAGAAGGAGAACAACAAGAGATCATGTTACCGGCTGATCGGGAGTCACAGCCTACAGCTGAAACTGAGCCAACACCTTGTAGCTCTGAAGCAGTACACTTCAGTCTTCAGAAGCCACTCCTAGCCCACCTAGCTCACCCACACCCTTACAGTGCTGTTGCTGTCAGAGACGCTTAGAGTTGCAAGAAAGGAGAAGAAGTGCGAGACTCATGGCCCGTCGTCAGCTGTCAATCAAAGAGATGAATGAGTAGTTTCAGGATGACTGCCAACGAATTGGCTGGGAGTTTAGTTCATTAAGACTTGGTTATAACTTCAGCCGGGAGAAGCAGCAGTTTGTGGATGCAACAAGCGCACTTTGCTACTGAGCCACCAGGCTTGCTGCTACCGCACCTCTGCAACCTTGAAACTTGGACTGGACCTGACAAACGGCTTTTCTGGAACCCATGACCTCAGACTGGACTTGCTGCCTGGAACTCCTTGACTTTGGTAAACCTGCTCTCTGGAACCCCGGACTTTTGGACTGGACTTGGGTTACTCTCTGCAACCTCGCCTGCCGGACCCCAGGCCATGCCCCCTGGGGAAGCTACATCCATACACAAGGGGGAAAAAGAGAACTGGATCTTTTGGGGCACACTGCAGAAGAGATGGGGGCAGGAATCGGCAGAGGGTTGTGGACGCACGCAAAACAGGAGTTCAGCAAATTCCGTCGGGGAAGAGCACGAGTCAGGCATAGA
>NW_015203965.1:0-1078 GCF_001447785.1 Gekko japonicus | reverse complement strand
ACTACACCAAACTGGCTCTCATAGAATGTACCTTCCCAGATATTTTAGGATGTCCCAAAATTCATGATACCAGAGTATGTAGATGTCCATGGGGAACCCCCATATTTAGATCTGTGTCTACATCTTACTTTGGACTCCCAAGGTTTAAAAATTCAGGCATCTCCATGACTGGCTAGGACACTCTTAATGCACAGGAGGATCCAGTCGGCAAACTTTCCTGTCGTAAGCCTATTATTTCCCCCGGATATGTTCTTTAGCACACTCCATTTGGGTCTCCCATCCAAATACTAACCATCATAAATACTGCCCCCAGCAGTTTTTTGGGCCATCTACCTTCTGCCCTGTGTCTCATCGCAGGAAAACCCCCAGAGATCTTGAGCTGGCCTTGGTCCTGGCCCCACTTTTTTCTCTCCTCTCCTTTGACTGCCGCCTGGGCTTGGTATACAGCATTACCATATACCCTTCTTCTTCACTCTCCTTCTACTCTGGTGTCAGGGCCCTTAGTCAGGTCACGTCACACCAGGCTTCATAAGAAGATAAGTGTTTATTGATGGTCTCAGTACTAAAGTACACGTATACAGCTTGTGTCAGGAATAGCCTACAGTATAAGGGTCTCTGACTTATAGTGAAATCAAATGTCCCGTCCCCCCCCCATGAGCTGAAGCCAATGACTATATTTCGCGTTCGCAGGCTGAAGCGAGCAAGCAAGCGGGCCAAGCGCACAAACCGTTAGCTTTCCCAGCCGAGTTAATTGCAGCTGGGAACAACAACAAGGTCAAGCAAGAGATAGCGCACAGAAGCTGGACAGGGAAGAGCTGAGAACGAAGAGGAGGTGCACCCCTCCGCATTCCAGATCTATGACAGGGCTACCTGACACCTGGACCCTCCAGGACTTTCATGTTCTTTGGACAGGCCGGTATGTTTTTGTTTGGCACCCTTTTATCGTGCTCTTTTTACTGCCTAGGTGCTGGATTGTATAGGGTTAGGATTATTGTGTGTGTGTGCACATGTGCTCTCTGTATGCCTAACGCTTTCCTCAATCTGTTTTCCCAAATAAAGATTTAAACTTTGATTCTAT
>NW_015203964.1:0-1037 GCF_001447785.1 Gekko japonicus | reverse complement strand
CACTGTGGTCATCTTCTGGGGCCCTTCTTTGGGTGCCTTCACCACCCAATCTAGGTGGGTGCAACCCAAGAAAGGACTTTATCAATTGTGGCACCATATTCACTAAATTTATACCCTGCCTTTCTGTACTCATCAAGGCCACCAAAGCAGTTAACAAATTAAAAACATAGATAATAAAATCAATTCTTAAAAATGATTAAAACTAAACAAAAATGCATAATTAAAACAATTAAAACCAAGGTAAAATATACATAAAATAAAATAACAACAAATAAAACATAGGCCAGGGAGGAGATCACTGAGGGAACACCAGGTAAAACAAAAAGGCCAGTGATTAATAGCTGCTATCCTTTTTTTGTCCTTGGGGTAAGTGCACAGGAACATGCCATTTTGCCATGTCTTCCTAGTTTGCCATGATCAGGAACATCATTCTTCTAGATTCAGGTGGGTAGCCATGTTGGTCTAAAGCAACAGAACAAAGTTTGAGTTCAGTGGCACCTTTAAGACCAACTGTGCTGGGTCTGGCTGGTCGCCACGGATACCTTTCACTGAAAGCACAGTCCAAAAGCAAGCCAAGAAACAGAGCTGAAGGTCAGAATGCTGGGAAATCAGTCAGAGTTCTCAGAAGCAAGGAGCGGAGGCTGACAGCAGGTACAAGGTCCGAGAACGCACGGTTGCTTCCATGCCAAGGCAGGTGAGCATGGTTGCCTATGACCGGAGCCTCTCTTCCCTGGGAAGCAATCTGCAAAGACTCACAGCCCCTCATGTTGCCTTTGCAACAGCTGAAGTCTAGCACTCCTCCTCCTCTCTTGCACATTCAGATGCTGACGTGCCTTGATTCTGGGACATTCAGGTGAGCTAGATGGGGATTCTGGTCTCGAGGTGTCTCCAACTGGGGGTGCTGGGCCAGGCTCTGGACCAGTCTCTCCCTCTGACTGCACCTCAGTCTCTTTGCCTTGCTGCCCCTCCTGCGCAGATGCTGGGGCTTCTTCCCCCTCAGGTGCTGGTAAAGTTTCCTTTTCTGGGCTGACTCCAGA
>NW_015203963.1:0-1057 GCF_001447785.1 Gekko japonicus | reverse complement strand
TTTCAATCAGTTCTTCTTTCAAATTTTTTCCTATGCTTTCTGGCACATTTTGACATCTGATTATCATCGCCGCTTTATCAAGCTCTAAATTCATCAGAGTTTCCTCCATCTTATCTGCGTTACATTTTAGATCATAGACCTCTTGGTCTAAGTCTTGAACTTTGGCATTTGTATCTGCATTATCCGCCGCTACTTTCAATATTTCTTGTTTATTTTCCTGAATTTGCTTTTTAATTTCTTCCATGTCCAATTTCATTTGTTGTGATATTTCAATGATTGATTTTTGGATAGGTTCTAACTCCTGTTTTCTCATTTCAGTAATTTGCATCTGTAGAGGTTCAATCTCTTTTTTCAATAATGCTGGTAAAGCATTTTCAATTATATGTTTAGTTGTTTGCTCCACAACCTCCTTAATTAGGTTCTTCGTTTCCTTACTCTGTGCCTGTCCCGAGCTCATTGTGCCAAATTTAAGTTGTGTTTGACTTCCGGCTTGACCAGGAGATGTTAATGAGCTTTTTCTGGATCCACTTCCTCCAGGGGCCATTTATTATGTTTAGCAAAATTTTTAACAATTATTATGATTCCCTTCTGTCACCTTGATCTCTTATTGGTGTCTAGTATATGGACTTTATTTGTTTAACAGACTCTATACTCTATACTCTTTACTGCTTTTGATTTTAATTTTGATTTTGGAACAGGGTTGTTAATCTGTAACCAGTTTCTTGAATGGAGAACAGGGAAGCTGCTCCTTCCTCTTATTTAAATAAACAGCAAGACCAAAATGTCTTGCGATGCATTACTTATTTGTGGGTATTTATTGCTTTTTTGCCATCAAGTCACAGCTGACTTCCAGCACCCTCATGGCACCTTTAAGGCCAACAAAATTTTATTCAAGGTATGAGCTTTTGTGTGCATCACGCACACCTCGAATAAACCTTTGTTGGTCTTAAAGGTGCCGCTGGACTCTAAATTTGTTCTACTGCTTCAGACCAGCACGGCTGGCCACCTGGATCTAGCAACCTCATGGAATTTTCAAGGCCAGAGATGTTCAGAGGTG
>NW_015203962.1:0-1060 GCF_001447785.1 Gekko japonicus | reverse complement strand
ATAACTCAGAGCAATCAGGCTAACACTGGCTAGTATTTGGGTGGGCGAACACTGAGGAAACCCAGGCTCACTATGAAGAGGCAGGCAGTGGCAAACCACCTCTGAATGTTTTTTGCCTTGAAAACCCTATGGGGTCGCCATAAGTCAGCTGTGACTTGACAGCACTTTCCACCACAAAAAGATCTTCTGTTCATGGGCCTGGTCTTTGGATTTAAGTATCCACAGATCTGGCCATGTTGAGAATTAGATATCTTGATAATGCGCATGCTGTATTATACAGTCACTCTTTTCAGAGAACATATGTAGGTAAAAGAACTAGCGTAGAAAGAGCAGGAACAAAGGAGCTGTTTTCACCCTTCATCTGCTTGTGATCCCCAGGATGTGAGCATGGCTCCAACCAATAGGGAAGTTGGCTTTTTCAAATGAACCTGATCATGGGATTTAGCCAGTGCATTTACACTTTGTACATGCTGTGCTCATGTTCTGGCAGTTGCATATAGCTGATGGCAGGGCCAATATGCTTGTTCCTCCTCCCCTTTCAGTTTGTATCATCACCCAGGATAGGTCATACACAAATTGGAAACCTGTTAATGTTGGCCTCTCAGTGCAGGCACATGTGAAAAATGCATGATAATCACATGGGTGATTTTATACATGACTGCATAATGGACAACCACCTAATATAAGTGGGTCTGAATCAGGCTAGTGGTCAACCAAGTCCAATATTTTTTTCTTCCCCCTACTGGTAGCAGTCCAGGATCTTTGTGTCTTGTTCTTTTCTAAAGAACTTTTTTCTAGCTTTGCTACTAAAGTTTCTTTAACTTGAGAGAAGCGAGGGATTGAATTTTGGGATGTAACTAAAGTTTTGGCTATGCTACTTTATGCCACAATGCTCCTTCTCTGCCTTGAAGACATTTGTGTATCTTCATAGTGATCCCTTTGACTTGGCAATCAAGTTTGGAGGAGGCAGGTACGGCAGAGATGCCAATCCCTTGGGCAGTGGCATAGTTGCTGTTCTTCATCAGGAAACGACAGTTGGGCTTCACCGCTCCCTACACAT
>NW_015203961.1:0-1042 GCF_001447785.1 Gekko japonicus | reverse complement strand
AAAAGGTAATTCCACATTACATTCTGAATGGCTTAAATAAAAGCTGTATCTATAACCAGAGGCAAAGAAGAAAAGCTACAGCAAATAAACCAGCATTGGCAAATAGCAACCTCTACAGACGTCAGGATAAGAAGGCTGCTGGTAACTGCTAAGAATGGAGACCGGTTTTTATGTTATGGGAATGGTGTGAGTGATGCTGCTTTGTGTCATTTTTCATATTATCTTGAATGATTGAACACTAGAGGTTTTGTAGGCAGCATCGTCATTCTATCTGCAGGGACTGGCAACCTTGTCTTTAGACGTAAACCCGTTGCCAGTCCCTCCCATGAAGTCTCCTCTCCACACTTCAAAACATTATTGTAGCCACTGACATGGGAAGCAAACCCCGGGAATCTCTACAACCATGACCCTAAATCAGGATGTTTCATAAGTCACTTAAATATACTATACAAGCTCCATTGGCTGGTAATCGATAACTTAAAAGGAGGACATGGTATATACACTATACTTGAAACATGAGATTGTTTAGTTCTGCAAGTCACCTTGGTTTGTGCTGCTCAGTTGCAGATGGGAAGATCTATGATGCATATGTGTTATACCCAAAAACCCACAACCCAGATCGCTTTGTTCTGAAAGTACTTCCTGAAGTTTTGGAGAAACAGTGTGGATATACTCTATTTATATTCGGTAGGGATGACTTACCAGGAAAAGGTAAAATCTGAACATTCATTTTTATTATTGCTTTTTAAACAAAACATGCAATTCATAATCTTTGTGTTTTATCCATGCTAAATGATGACTTGGCCATGACCTGGATAGCCCAGGCTAGCTTGATCTCATCAGATCTCAGAAGCTAAGCAGGGTCGGCCCCGGCTAGTATTTGGATGGGAGACTTCCAAGGAATACCAGGGCCATGATGCGGAGGCAGGCAATGGCAAACCACCGCTGAAACGTCTCTTGTCTTGAAAATCCCACGGGGTTACCGAAAGTCAGATGTGACAATGGCACTTACTACCACCACCAAATGATGATTTGAAACAAC
>NW_015203960.1:0-1059 GCF_001447785.1 Gekko japonicus | reverse complement strand
GCCACAGAAATTGCAGAAGTGGAACACAACTTATCACACCGGCCTGCAGCTTCATTATTATCCCCCTCATTACCTTCATACCTTCCTCCCTAGAAACGGATTTTATGGAGGTGGAACAGAACCCTTTACAGCAGACGCCACTCCTTCCTCTTCCACTATCTTCAGCCCAGTCATCCTCTACCCTATTATCTGGGAAGAACTACCCCCCATATAGTTATGAGGACGAGCAAGGAATGACATCTGCTAGCTCAGGGAAGCCTTTGGAAGAGGTTAGTGTCTCATCAGATCCAAATAAGCTGGCTCGACAAACTGGAACTGACTGTTTAAGGACTCTCCATCGCCCAATTTAAAAGTCCTGTCCTGAAATATTGCTGGGTGGAAGAACAAAATCAATGATGTGGGTTCTCATCTTTATCGCAGAAGTGTTGAACCTATTATTTTACAAGAAACTTGGATTCGTTCTGAAATTTTTGTTGAACTTATTATTTTTCAAGAAACTTGGATTCATTCTGAAATTTTTTTAGAGAGCTATTAAACATATGCCCTGGCAGCCCATAAAGCTAACACTAGAGGGCGCTGTTGTGCAGCCCTTGTACTGTTTTGCTCTAACCAGCTTCAAATAGATATAACTCCCCTCCAAGATTGTGATCAAATGGCCCAGGCATTTAGGCTTAATTGTCAGGAGACTTCCTTAATAGTAGTAAATGTCTATATTCCACCTGGTACAGATAGATCCACAATGGCCCTTCATTGAAATCGCTTAACCATATTCATTGAACAGCTAGAACTTAGATTCCCTTCCACAAACCTGCTAGTTGCCGGCGATTTTAATGCTAGAATAGGGAAAGCCAATACAGATATTGCAAATAGAGTGAACTATGATGGTAATGAATCGAAACCTATGAGATGAGACTGTCCAAAGATACGTATGTAAATCAGACAAGGGTGCATTTAGTTCAATTCTGCATTAGGTTTGATCTCATCATTCTAAATAGTCAGCCCCTGATAAAGAAATGCTCCTCCCCTTCCAGCTGGCGAGAAAAGACACTCAAGCTGTTT
>NW_015203959.1:0-1231 GCF_001447785.1 Gekko japonicus | reverse complement strand
GTACGTGCTAAAAGGAGACTGCTCTTTATCCCCCCCCCCAAGAATTATCACATGTGCAAGAACAGTATCATCATCTGAACATGCTGCACACGGTGACCAACCTCCGGGCGGGGGCCCGGAGATCTCCCGGAATCACCACCAATCTCCAGACCAGAGAAATCACTTATTTATTATTGATCTATTTAAAACATTTATTCCACTTTTTCTGGAGAACACGACTGCTTTGGAAGGCGGACTGCCTGGAATTATACCCTACCAAGGTCCCCCCTTGGACTGCAAGAAGATCAAATCAGTCAATCCTAAAAGAAATCAACCCTGACTGTTCCCTGGAAGGCCAGATAATGAAGCTGAAGCTCAAATACGTTGGCCACCCAATGAGAAGGAAGCACTCACTGGAGAAGACCCTGATGCTGGGAAAGACCGAAGGTCAAAGAAGACGGGGACGGCAAAGGATGAGATGGTGAGACAGTGTCATCGATGCAACGAACATGAAATTGAGCAAACTTCAGAGGACGGCGGAAGACAGGAAGGCCTGGCGTGATCTGGTCCATGGGGTCGCGAAGAGTCGGACTGGACTGTGCGACTGAACAACAAAAGGATAAAAGCAGGAGGCGGAGGATTGGAAGACATGTAGGAGCAGCTAAAGTTGGACTCGACTGTGCGACTGAACAACAACAACAACAACAACAAGGTCCCCCCCCCTTACCTAAACTCCACCCTCGCAGTCCCCACGCTCAAATCTCCAGGTACTTCTGAACAGAGAGTTAGCAATCCTATTGCTGCAGCGGCTACTGGCATCAAAAAGAGGATTTCTTTTTATCACAGTTGGTTTGACAACCACTGCTCAAGGTAACTGGGCATAGAGCCTCCATGGACAGAAACAATCTATCCTCAGAATACAAAGCGCCAAGTCGAACCAACGGCGATGTGGCCCACGCACCCAGAGATATGATGGCAACGGGATGCTGAAATTGATGGTCTTTGGGACAACCTAGCAATCTTGACAATGCAGTCAGAAGTGAGGCGTGCTCTATTCAACAGGGTCGCTCCCAAGGAAACTAACACAGGATTGTGCTTTTACACACACTGAATATTGCACTTTCAAATGCACTCCGCAACTGGGCTTTTCTGCATTCTCCCTTTCCTTGCATCTAAGTTCCTGTTTCTTCAGGAGTTTCTTCCTGTTCCGCGCGTGTTTAGCTCCCCTAGCGGCCGATTTGATATTACACCA
>NW_015203958.1:0-1068 GCF_001447785.1 Gekko japonicus | reverse complement strand
AACCAGTGCAATATCAAATCAACCACTAGAGAGACCAAAACACGTGCGAGACCAAAACACATGCGGAACAGAACCCCTCTCCTGAAGAAACAGAAACTTATAAGTAAGGAAAATGAGAATGTGGAAAAGCCCTGTCTCCTGTCCACATAGAAAGAGACCAGGTGCTGTCGGCAATCATCCCTAAATCCAGTCTTAAACCTCCCAATGTCAGAGGCCAGAGCCTGCAGACCAGAGGCCAGAGACCCAGAATGCACTGCTCCATGAAGAAAGGTACAAAGCTCAGCTCCTAGTATTTATGCCAATCCTGGTCAGTCTAGAAGACTGGACTGTCTATGGCTTGCAAGGGCTGACATTGCTTTCACCTGTTCCTCTCTGCACCTGTGAAAGGCTCAGTGGCTTTCCCACAACTATCTGAATTTAATTTGATTTGTCTTAACATGCCGTTATTGTAAGTAAACTCCTTTGGAGACCACGTGAAAGATGTTTTTAAAATGCACTAAATTTAATACAAGAAGCTAGTAATTTGGGCCATGCCCTGGACCTTGAGATCCTCACCCCCCCTTACAAAGTCCTTGCATTTATTGATGGACACAAGCAATGCTCCCTCTAAGCTGTGGAGTCTCGTGAGCAAAAATTCTACTTTGTGCACGACTGACATTAAAGTTGTGAGCAAGCAGTTTGGCTACGGCATACATTAGTTTGCTCTGGAGCCGTCCTTCCTGAGCTAGGACGAAAATGTGTGAGCCGGAGGCTAAAAAACTGTGATCTAGCTCACACTAACTCAGCTTAGAGGGAACACTGGACACAAGGCCTTTGTTTCACACCTGCAAGGGAGTTTTGTGCCTTGTAGACGTATGCCAGCTCTTTTCTGCTTGTGAACACAGCACGTCGGGAGAAGCAGCATCAGCTTTTTCCTCTCCCGCCTGCACTATTTTTGCATCCTCAAGCTGCCCCACAGCATGGCTATTGGCTCCACTGCAAAAATTTGTGTTCATGTAGGTGGTGTTCTTATGCTGGCCAGACTGGGACAAAAAAGGGAAAGCAGATCTCTTTTTAAAATTCCTGTCC
>NW_015203957.1:0-1066 GCF_001447785.1 Gekko japonicus | reverse complement strand
CCGGGGATTTAAAAAAAAGAAAAGAAAAGACCAACATACTTGAAGGACCACTTACTCCCTTCTAAATCTACCTGTTTTAAATGGTTTCTGAAATTAAGGAGGTGGCAACCCAGGAGTGGGCCTTCTTAGTCTTGGCACCAAAACTCTGGAACTCGCTCCCCAGGGAGACTCATCTGTCCCCTTATGTTGCCATCTTCCGCCACCAGGTGAAGACTTTTTGTTTCATTTGCCATTCCCTCAGTTATCCCTCCTTCCTGGCCAAAGTTATTGCTTTTATGGTTTTGTATTTACCTTTACCTATGTGTATTTTAGCTCTGGTTTTAATAGTTTTAAAGATGTGTTTTTTGTTGGTTTTAACAGTTTTTAAGATGTGGTTTTATTATCTTTTTTTGTTAACCACCTGGTGGCCCTTATGAGGGCACAAAGGCAGATTATAAACTGTAAAATAAAAAGTAAATACATTCTGTTTACACCAAAGAAGGTTTCTGTCCAAAAATTCTATGGTAGGAACATTTGAAGGTGCCCAAGTGAAAACCTGGGTATATTTCTTAATAGGTAATTTTATCATAATAGATAATGTCTAATAAACCACCAATAGAGGATACATTGCAAGAGTTGTCACCAGTACCTGAGAAGATGTCAAAAAGAAAACATGAACTCATTGAACCAGCGAGTTCCTGACTCACAGCTGCATCAGTTTCCATGAAGGGCTTTTCCCAAAGGAAGCTACAGAATACATTGAACTGTGACTGTAAGGAGATGTTAGTCTATGGTATAGAGAAATAACAGAATATTTTCAGTGTAAAATGTGGATCTGGTTAGTTTCCTGGCTACGTGCTAAGGACATCTGCATTGATTTTGGGAATTTTAAAATCACACATTTCTGGATAAATATGGAGTCATTACTAAATTAGTCTTGGGTGCTCAAAGATTTTTAAAAGGAGTATCCTCGCTTTAATCCAGTCTAAAATATTCTAAGGTATTGTGCTGACCTGGATAACTTAGGGTAGCTTGATCTCATTAGCTCTTGGAAGCAAAACCCTGGTTAGTATTTGGATGGGAGACT
>NW_015203956.1:0-1108 GCF_001447785.1 Gekko japonicus | reverse complement strand
AATCAGATGCGACATGATATTACATTAGTTCATGACCAGTGTATCTCTACAGATTGAAACTGAAACTGCAGGGTTTTATGCCAGACATAAACCAGTGTAATATTGAATTGGCCACTAGAGGGAGCAAAATACGTGCAGAAGAGAAACACCCACTGAAACTGGAAGAAGAAGAGATTGGATTGATACCCCGCCCTTCACTACCCGAAGGAGTCTCAGAGCGGCTTACAAACTCCTTTCCCTTCCCCTCCCCACCAGTGTTCCCTCTAAGCTGAGTTAGTGTGAGCTAGCTCACAATTTTTTAGCCTCTGGCTCACACATTTTTGTCTGAGCTCAGGGAGGACGGCTCCAGAGCAAACTGATTTACACAGTAGCCGAATCGCTGGCTCACAACTTTAATGGCCATAGCCCACAAAGGAGAATTTTTGCTCGCAGGACTCCACAGCTTAGGGGAAACATTGCTCCCCACAACAGACGCCCTGTGAGGTAGGTGGGGCCGAGAGAACTCTGAGAGAACTGCTCTTGTGAGAACAGCTCTGAGAGAACTGTGGTTGACCCAAGGTCACACCAGCAGGCCTCATGTGGAGGAGGAATAGGGAATCAAATCTTAACCACTGCAACAAACTGGCTCTCTGGAGAGTTGGTGATGAAACCTGAGGAGGACAGGGACCTCCGTGGGGTACGAGGCCGTACAGCCCACTTTCCAAAGCAGCCATTTCCTCCCGGGGAACCGATCTCTGTAGTCTGGAGATGAGCTGTCATTCTGGGAGATCCTCAGGCCTCAACTGGAGGTGATGGAAAAATAGATGACACTGTGGATAATAGGTGCATGCGTCAGGTAGATCCATTTTGTGCTTTTTTAATGTTTATTGTCTTAATTTTTCTAGACTATTATATAAATATTGGAGTCAAGTATTGCCAAGCATAGGTCTCACCAAAACAATACATCAAAGGGCAGGTTTGCACTAGGTTCAAGCGAGTGATTGTGAAACTGACACGGTGCTGTTTCAATGTTTGGACATCGTGTAAACCGATGTATTGTTTTGGTGAAACCTATGTTTGAGACATCACCCTGCCAACATAAGTCGGTATGGTCAAAGCAATGGTATTC
>NW_015203955.1:0-1069 GCF_001447785.1 Gekko japonicus | reverse complement strand
CCCTGGAAGTGATGTCATCATGCTTGTGATGCCAGCCTCCCCCACCATGTCCCCCCCACCCTCCCACTGGTGGCCAGGCTCAGCCTGATAGCCCTACGAGAAGTAGAGGTGCAGGTAGAGATGGAGGGCAGACGAGGGTGGTGGCATCGGGCCACACTTCTTGTGTTCAACTGCCACAGCAGTCGTGTAAATGTTTTGTACTACATGCTCCGTGGTGGGAAAGGTGAACGAAGCAAGCAAGCTACTTATGAAGCTGTCTTGTACTGAATCAAGCCATAGGCCCATCTAAGACCAATTCTGACTGGCATCCATGTCTTGTGCACAGATATTCCAAAACCTTGCTATGTGAAAATTATTTCACTGAAGAGACCAGTGACTGCAATTTGGACCTTCTGAATGGGAAGCATTTCTCATACCTCTGAGTTGTGGCTTTTCTCTAGGGATGTTTACATCTGGTTTCCCAGTTGTGCGCAGTGATCTTGATTTTTTTAATGACTGTTTTGATAGCTGATAGATCTGTTCACAGGTGGTGCATTCAGCAAGCAGCTTCACTGTGTCGCTTCCTATCCATGCAGTACCGTGCAATCGGCTTTCCGCTTATGTGCATTCTCACACCGTCTGATTGAGTTTTACTACACGCCCATTCTTGCTGCATAACTGCTCCTCTCTGCAGGCAATTGTTTAAACAGACCATTAGACCACTCACAAATCATACAAATTGGTCATAAATGAACGTTGTGTTTCCATACAATCCTGTCCTTGGGTGTTTTTCTAAGCAGTCCTTAGTGATGCTAATGGCTGCTGATCAGTTTGAACCGGCGGGATCTTTGCACATGTAGAGTTTTGCAAAAACCCAGTGCAAACCGGCTTGGTAGGCTGTTCGGCACTAACTGAACCGACCGAGCGATCGACCGTCATCTGATCGCCAGCGCTGAGCATGGAAGGTTCGACTCTCAAAACGCGTTCAGGGTGTAATCTGCGGCATCCCTACTTTCCCCCGAAGCAGCTGCCCTCTTTGTCCCAACTGCACAACTTTGTCTAGGTCCACATGCAGCTGCTGGTGTGACCT
>NW_015203954.1:0-1079 GCF_001447785.1 Gekko japonicus | reverse complement strand
TTTCCTAACCTACCCTGATGCTAAACATAACATAACCCTAATCTAACCCTACCCTAAATGAACCCTAAGGATATATTTACTCCTAACCCTAACCTAATCCAAATTATATCCAAACTTAACCCTAAACTACCCTAACCCTAAACTAAACATAACCCTAACCCTAAGCATAAAATAACCCTAACCTAAACCTAACCCTAAACTAATGATAATATAACCCAACCCTAACCTAATGTCAACAATGAAATCCCACAGTAATGTCAATTTAACCCTAACCTAAGCCTAACTTAACCATAACCCAAACCCAAACCTAACCTAACCCAAACCCTGCATTCAGATGGCTGTAAGTGCATGGTTTACCGGGATACTTTCTGCCACATTGTACATTGGGAACACTTTTGCCATCACTTTCTGCTCCAGTACGATCAATCAATCAACCCAGCATGTACATCCATCACTGTCATGGCTGAGCCTGGGGCAACCGGCTGAATCCAGTCCCATATTAGTTCCCTGCAGTAGCTGCCAACAGCTCTACAGGTATCTGTGTTGTCTGCATGTGTACAGACAATGCTATTTATTGGGGGAGGATCTAACCCCCCAGATTTTGTTTTTTAAATAATCTTTCAGATCGTTCTGCATCCTTCCAAACTGGCAGAGACTGACCAGAAGAAAGATCTTGGAAATGTAGAGACAGTCTGACAGTGTGCAACTGCAATAAAAAATGTCAATGCTATGCTTGGGATTATTAGGAAGGGAATTGAAAACAAATCAGCCAGTATAATAATTCCTCTATATAAATCAATGGTGTGACCTCATTTGGAGTACTGTGTATAGTTCTGGTCACCACACCTCTAAAACGATATTATAGCATTGGAAAAAGTGCAGAAAAGGGCAACTAGAATGATAAAAGGGTTGGAACACTTTCCCTATGAAGAAAGGTTAAAGTGCTTGGGTGTCAGCAAGCTGCCATAGAGTGGTGTGTTACATGGTAACATTGTGCGCTGCCCTTCCCTCCCCCCCTGTGCCTTCCTTTGTAGGTGTTTACTTTCTTTAGCTTGCTACTTCTGCGGAACTGCTCAAGG
>NW_015203953.1:0-858 GCF_001447785.1 Gekko japonicus | reverse complement strand
ATGCTTAGAGTGTGGAAAGAAATTCCGTATGAGTTGCCAACTTCAGAGTCATCAGAGAACCCACACAGGAGAGAAACCTTTTGTATGCTTAGAGTGTGGAAAGAAATTCCGTATGAGTTGCCAACTTCAGAGTCATCAGAGAACCCACACAGGGGAGAAACCTTTTCAATGTTCACTGTGTGGAAAGAAATTCAGTGTGAGTTGCAGTCTTCAGATGCATCAGAGAACCCACACAGGGGAGAAACCTTTTGAATGCTTAAAAGGAGTGTGGAAAGAAATTCTGTGGGAGTGGCCATCTTCAGAAGCATCAGAGAACCCACACAGGGGAGAAACCTTTTGAATGCTTACAGTGTGGAAAGAAATTCCATCTGAGTGTCCATCTTCAGGTGCATCAGAGAACCCACACAGGGGAGAAACCTTTTGAATGCTCACTGTGTGGAAAGCAATTCCGTGTGAATGGCCATCTTCAGACGTATCAGAGAACCCACACAAGGGAGAAACCTTTTGAATGCTCACAGTGTGGAAAGAAATTCAGTCATAGTGGCAATCTTCAGAAGCATCAGAGAATCCATACAGGGGAGAAACATTTCGAATGCTCGGTGTGTGGGAAGAGATTTAGCAGGAGTGGCAGTCTTCAGGAGCATCAGAGAACCCACAGAGGGGAGAAGATTTTGAATTCTAGAAGTGGAATAAGGGATTCAGTTTGTGTTTTCATCTTGAACAGGACCCTAAGAACCCACATGGAAGAAACATTTTTAATGCTCAGAGTGTGGAAAGGAGGGCCTATGTAGTGATTGCTCCCCCCTGTGAAACTTGTTTCCTCAGATTTTGTGCCAATCTCACTCTTTCTGACATCCA
>NW_015203952.1:0-1183 GCF_001447785.1 Gekko japonicus | reverse complement strand
ACAAGGATCGAGAAGATGCGGGGGGAATCCGGGGGAGCTGAGGGTCAAAATGCGGCCGCACAGTGAATAGTGTGAAATTGACTGATGCAACCGGGGCAAATGGAAGAGCGAGGGCAGCACAGCTGCTTGTGGGGAATCGGTGTAACTTCTTCCCCCAGTTTAAAAAGCATGGCTGTCTTGTAGCATGGCTAGATGTTTCAGGGACCGTCATTCCCACCAGGATCCTGTGCACCAACTCAGACCCTTCCAGATGTTTCCGTTCATCAGGGAGATTTGATTCTCAAAAGCTGATACCCCAAAAATCTTGTTGGTCTCTAAGGTGCTACTGGACTCGAATCTAGCTGTTCTCCTGGTGACTGTCACTTCGGATTTTCTCAAGCGTTTCAAGGCAATTTAAGCCCACAACAAAACAGCATCCAAATAACCCGGGGCAACAGCAGGCTGAAAATGGGTTGACTACTGAAGGGAGGTATTGTAATGCAGAATGGGGGGAAAACCCAGAATGAAAAGAAGGTTGAACTCGATTTTAGTGCAGAATGGGGGGGTATCTCGATGTGAGTGCAGAAGGGGGGGGGGGGGCTGGATTAAAAAGAAAGTTGAATTAGATTTTAGTGCAGAATTGCTTGGAGGACACTGTGGTGGACATGGATTAAAAGGAGAGTGCAGAAGGGGCCCGAGATAGCTAGCCTCTGAAACGATCTTCGTGATTTAACCAGCTGGTCAGACAGACCTTTAAGAGGGGTGGTGTTAACAAGCTGTTCCTGGCAAAACTCTCTCTTTCCAGAACCGTTCCGGACAGGGGGGCAAGGGGGGGGCTGTCTACCTTCAATTCTGGTAACCCTGCCTGTTTGCATTTGAAGAGCACATGCATCACAAGAGCCGTTTGGCACGAGAGAGGCAGATCTGTAACCAGCTCTGGCAGGCCTTTGGGTTCGACCCGAAGAGTGTGTAGTCACTGGCATAACGTGTGCACCTGTTAGCTGTCACAGAGTGTGCTGGAACCTCTCTTGCCGGCTGGGTCACATGGCTTCCCCCTTAATCATTGCACAAAGGAGAATCTCCAGCCTCGTCCGAGAACCAGCATAAATAGAGTTCCCATCCAAATGCCGTTAGGGAGCTGAGTACCGTGAAATCTTTGTCCTGGAGATACGCTGCTTTTCAGGGGTCGTTTTGTAGAAAAAGA
>NW_015203951.1:0-1091 GCF_001447785.1 Gekko japonicus | reverse complement strand
CTGTGGCAGTGATGCTCTGTCTTCTTGGGTACTTGGGGGGCGACAGTGAGAGGGCTTATGGAGTTCTGGCCCCACTGCTGGACCTCCTGAGGACCCCTGGGTGTTGGCCACCGTGTGACACAGAGTGTTGGACTAAATGGGCCACTGGCCTGATCCAACATTGGCTTCTCTGGTATTCTTATGTTTTCCCCACATCCCACCTCTCCCTTGGAGTCTTGAGAAGGCTTTGCAGCAAAGACTCTCCCCCCCCCCTTTGAAAACACTCAGGACCGGAGCCGAGCCCCCCCATCCTTCCCACCAGGCACAACAAGAGGCAGAAAGATGAGAGGAGATGTGAGCAAGGAAGGGGGTTCTTTATTGGGCAGATGCAGCAAGGGGCGGGGAGGGCGGGTGGCATCCTGTCTACTTTTCCATGACCCGCGTGAAGACGTTCTTGCCGATCCTGTGGAGAAACACAGACCAGTCAGGGGCTGAGAGGGGGCTCTGGGCAGACTTCCCTGGCAGAATTCCGGCTCCGGGGATGGCGGGATCCGGATTCCCTTCCCTGGCTAGGAAGCCACCACCGAGGAGGCCTTGAGCCCTTCAGAGCCGAGAGGGTAGGCCAGTTGTGCCAGTGAGTCTTGCTCCATGGCTCCGGCTCAAAGACCCGCCCCCCCACCGCCATGGGTTTGCGTCACAGCCATGGAGGGTGGGCCTGGCTCCGGGGCTCCCTGTCCTGCCGGGCTCACAGCTCGCCCCCTTCCCTGCCCCATCCAAGCAGTCGGATCCTTACAGGGTGGCCTTCCAGTCGTCGCCGTGCTTCGGCACCTCACTGCGCAGCAGCCAGAGGGTCTCCAGCATCTCGACTCCCTTCTCGTCCACGAAGCACTGGCCCACGAAGGCGGTGGTGGAGTCTGTGGGGGCAAGCAGAGACTGGGCTGGTAGGGGATTCGAACTCTGAGCCGGAGGGGCAGGGGGGAGTTGGCAACTCTGCGGGGGCAGCCAGCTGGAGAAGATACCCCCCCCCGGAGCATCTGGGGCTTTCCTGTCGCCTCTGAGAAACGGAGGCTGTTTCTTGCCCCGGGGGTCCGAGCGCGTCTGTCAGAAGTCTG
>NW_015203950.1:0-1079 GCF_001447785.1 Gekko japonicus | reverse complement strand
TTCCAGTCCTCTATCAGCTCATCTAATGACTCACCGGGGAACATTGGATCCTGCAGAGCATTCTGGAACCCAATTGGGTCCATTATTCTCCATTGGCGAGCATAAATCTGCTTGCCACCTACACAGGAGAGGGCTGGGGTACCCAGCCAGGCCTTCAGAGCAAAATGACCATGGCAGTCCATCAACAGTAATCAGATCTATATCTTTCCGCATGCTAAAGATCAAATGGCCTGCTTGGTGTGTGGGACCTGATACAATCTGGGAGAGTCCCATTGCTGCAATGGAATACACCAGTTCTGATGCCCGTGAAAAGGCAGCAGCATCGTCATGGATGTTGAAATCTCCCAGAACTAACAGTCATTGAAACTCCAAGGTCCAGCCTGCTACTGTCTCCAGCAGGCTTTATAGGCTGTCTGCTGGGGCACTAGGCGGATGGTATACCAACCAAACAACCAAACTCTCCTCAGCATCCCTGACCAGACCAACAATTCAATAGTAGTGATCTTTGGGACAGGGAGTGCCCTGAAGGGAAACACCTCATGGATGAATGCCACCACTACCCCCAGCCCTTGGTCCAAGACTGATGAAAAACTGAGAATCGAGGGGGGGGGCAGTTCTTTCAAGGCGACTCTCTCTCCCTCCCTCACCCAGGTTTCAGTCAAGCATGCCAGATCCACTTCGTGCACTGCAATGTAATTCCGCAGCATTGAGGTCTTATTATTAATGGACCTGACATTGCACAACATCAGTGTCAGAGAAGGGTTTACTTTCCTAGCCCTCTCACCAACATGCCTCAGGAGCATGACCATATCTCCATCTCCTTCCAGTCCTATACCTTCTTCCACTGCCATACCTCCCTCTAATCCTGATAGGTATTTTAGGAAGTTTAATCCCACCAGACACATTAGGGGACAGAATTTTTCTTTCGCAATTTTTCTTTCGCAAGAAACAGATCAGGTTAATCCATCTCCTGCACCCCCAAGTCTAAAATATGCTGACTTCCTTGCACAAACTCTTGTTAACAAGACCTTTTTGGTTGCTCAAACTGTTCACAAAATCTGTAAACACTGTTGCTCAAA
>NW_015203949.1:0-1059 GCF_001447785.1 Gekko japonicus | reverse complement strand
GGGGGCCCGGGGGGGGGGGAACCCCCTCCTGAACCTGGGGGCCGGCAACCCTAATAAGCCCTGTTTTCTGTGCCCTGCCTCCAGAGACGAGGTGGGTGAAGATCAGAGACTTTTTCAGTGGTGGCACCTCTCCTTTGGAATGCCTTCCCCTTCAGGGTTACTTGGAGCCTACTTTACTGACCTTAAAGCACCAGTCCAAAACATTTATTTTAACTGAAGAGTTATATCTTTCTTACCTATGGAACCTTCCACCCACCACCCTGAGTGGCAGCAACAGATTTTTTTTTTATGATATCATCATTATACCATAGAGGTTCTGGCAATTTCTAGAGCTACCCCACATCACTTCTGGTTCCCTCCCAAGCAACCACTGCTTGCCTGTCTGGCAACCTTTTCACTTGTTTTTGTGGTCTGCTTCTAGCCTGAGGTCTGCTTTAGTAATATTATTTTAAGCTGCTGAACGTTTTACTTTCATTTATTTAAAACATTTTTATGCTGGCTGTCCACCCAATCAGGTTCCATAAGGTGGTAAACACTAAAAATATTAAAATATTTTAACAGTTCAAATGCATTTATAATTATAAAATAATTCAGTTTAATTAAAAACACGGAAACAGTGCCAAAAGGGGGGCAAGTAGCTTTTACTGAGATATGCCAGTAACACCCCCCCCAAAAAAAATCTTCACTTGCTGGTGAAAGTCACTGATAGAGGGAGAAATATGAATCTCCCTGGGCAGGGAGTTCCAAAGTTTTGTTGCCATGGCCGAGAAGTCTGGTTCTCAGGTTGCTCTACCTGTCTAGTTTCGAAGATGGGGGGAACTGAAGAAGGGCCCCTGAAGAAGCCCAGAATGTATGGGTAGGTTCATATGGGAGGAGGCGGTCCTTAATGTATGTTGGTCTCAGGATGTACAGGACTTTAACATCAAAATCAGCACCTTGGATTGAGCCTGGAAGCAAATTGGAAGCCAGCGTAGGTGGAACAAGACAGGAGTGACATGGTCCCCATGGCTCACTCCAGTCAACACTCTGGCCACATCCAGGGGTCATTTCATAGAAAAA
>NW_015203948.1:0-1207 GCF_001447785.1 Gekko japonicus | reverse complement strand
ACAGCTGTGGGAATTCTGACCACTTCTGTATACCCTTGCAACATTTTATTATTATAAGCTATGAAAAAATAAGCCTAGTACTTCCCCCTTTGTGTATAAAGTAACTCTTCTTGGTTTATATATGTAAAATCCTTCCAAAACCGTCTTAATCACTTTAGCGTTTGTTAATAGATGTTCACAAGCAGGGGACCTGCAAGGACTTTCGGAGGATACCTCGTTTTCCCTTCGCCCCATTTCCCCTTTCCTTTTCATAAGAGCCCCCATAGGGGGCAGGAGGAAGAAGCAGGGCCCTTTCCAAGAGCGTGAAGTGCTCCCTGCAAGTCATTGTGGGCTCCCCCCTGTGCAACTGAGGCCATTCCAGCCCACCGGCCACCACCTCCCCCCCATAGACTCTGCCCTTTTTCTACTTCCTTTTCTCCATCTCACCCACCAGCCCCTACCTTCAGTGTTCCCTCTAAGCTGTGGAGTCCTGTGAGCAAAAAATTTACTTCATGAGCTACTTGCATTAAAGTTGTGACCGAGTGATTTGGCTACTGCATAAATTAGTTTGCTCTGGAGCCATCCTTCCTGAGTGAGGACAAAAATGTGTGAGCTGGAGGCTAAAAAACTGTGAGCTGGCTCACACTAACTCAGCTTAGAGGGAACACTGCCTACCTTTATCTTTCCCTCTTCCACTCCCCCTGGCAGCCTCTTGCTGGGAAAACTCTGTGCAGCCACTGAGGGGAACCTCCACATTCAGAGGCATTAAGCCTCTGAATCCCAGAGCCAGGAGGCAACATCAGGGGAAGGCCTCGGCCTCTGTGCCCTGCTGTTGACCATCCGAAGGAACTGGCTGGCCACAGTGTTAGGCAAGATGCTGGACTAGGTGGACAACTGGTCTAATCCAGCAGGGCTCTTCTGATGCTCTTATCTTAATGGAATTTATTTTGGATTACTTAGTGAAATGGAAGGTTTAATTCTATGTGACAGAAATTGGACATGATCCAGCCGAAGTTGAGCCCTTTAAATTCCTGTGGATTTTATTATTTATCTAATAGTGATCAGTGGCCTTCTAAGAAGATTTTAAAAAATCCATGGTCAGGGACACCCACGGCTAAAGTTTATACTTCTGTGGGGAAAACGTAAAACAAATTGGTTGCTCAGTCTATTTAGCACCTGATCCATGACAGTTCTTGAGGGGCAGATTAATCAGATTTAATGTTGAATT
>NW_015203947.1:0-1070 GCF_001447785.1 Gekko japonicus | reverse complement strand
GTGAGAATATGGGGGTTGCCAGGAGGAAAGAAAATAGGAAATAGTGTGGGGCGAGGGATACAGGGGGAAGTGAGATGTCCCTAAAAGTCCTTGAGGTCACCACTATGCAACTGAGCCATAGTTTCCCCAATAGAGGCTGCCAGGGTGAGGGAAGAATATTGAAGAGAAGAGAGCAGACAAAAATAGGGTGGCTTGTGGTGGAAAAGGGAGAAAGAATCTGGAAAAGGTGAGAGACTATGGTAGGTTACCAATGAATCAGCAAGATGATGGTGGTGGTGGTGGTGATGATGATGATTTATTAAATTTGTTAATTTATAAATTCTAACTTAGGTAGTATAGTATATACTATCTAATTTATAATTGATGCATTTTATGTTGCTAAAGATCAAAATAATTGAGCATTAAAACAAGTTTAATGTTGATAACGAAGTGAATATTGCATTTATATCCATTTCCCACAAATTATCTTTTTTTCTGTCACAATTTTGGAAACTTTACATATATAATCTTGTGAAGTATTTTCTTAGAGAAACAGTTTGTCATATGACTGCAGGTTATCCGTATAGCACATTCTTCCATAACAGAGGTGTCCTACCGGAGGCCTGCAGGCTGGATTTGACCTACTAAGCGACTTTATTTGGCATCTAGAGGCAATGCCCTATTGTATTTTAATTAAAGGGTGTTAAATACTTCACAATTTCACTCATAAGAAAAAGTGACATGACTTGGAATCAATCCTTGTGAGAGGTGTTTGTTTGTTTGTTTAATAACCCACTGTCCCCAAAACCGGCTCAGAGCAAGTGTCAACAATTTATAATTATACAGTTTAAAACCTTCTAAAAACAATAAATACAAAAATCCATAAGACAGTTACTATAACATTTTAACATGATGTAAAATACACTCAGTGGGTCAATATGCAACATATGTAGAAGGGAAGAAATGGGGGACACAGGGGGAGAGGGGAAAAGAAGGGGGGAGGCCAGAACTAACAGTAGCCTATTGGCTGGAGGTCTGGTACTGCCCTCAACTATAGGCCTGGTGCAGGGCTTTTTTGGTAGAAAAAGCCC
>NW_015203946.1:0-1061 GCF_001447785.1 Gekko japonicus | reverse complement strand
AGAATCCTTTTCCTGTGGTACAGTGTTATATCAGAGGTTTATAAGATATTGCATTGCATTACAATCACTATTATAATATACTATCTCAAAAAAAGAAAAGAAAAACATCAAAATATAGGGGATGTATAGCCCTTCTTGGTGAGAATACATGCGTGAGGATTGAATGAATTAGCATGTGTAATGGAATAAGAAACCAATATCCCTGTTGTCCTGGCTGAGTGTTTGCTCTGAGTGTTGTAATTCAGCTATTTCCCTTTCCATTCTGTTCCTCAAAGAGTTCTCAGGGCATGGCAACTGGACGTCTTTATCCCCAGAGATCCCTTTCCCAGCCCCTACAATAACTTTGGGACCAAAAGGAAAGTTTGTTCTCCCTTCATGGGAGTCCTAAAGCTGAGAATTGCAATGACTTGCCTTAGAGTTGGTTCCAGCAAATGAAAGTAACTAACTATGGCCAACCTATTCTAGGTTTTTGCTGGAGAGTGTGGTCCAAACCCATCATAACTATAGGAGTCCCATCTTAGAGTATTAACACTTCCTGAGTTTTCACTTCCTGGATTCATAATGCTGGATTTCTGTGACTGGAACTCTAGATGTGTGATTTGTCCCTTAAAAAAACAAAAAAACCCTGCAGAGGGTCTGAGATAAATCAGGAGTGCAGTGGGAGAAGGAAGGGTTAACGTTTCCTGCAGCACCATTTGCCCAAATGGAAATGGCCCTCTCAAGCTGCATTAAGCCCTGGTAGGAACAAAAAAGGTCTCCAGATAAGAGCTAATTTTGGGAGCTAAATTGTATGTTGGGCAATCTATGCATTCCCACCCACAGGTATGTTTGGCCCTCCGATAAAGCCATTTGAAATGTTTGACTGCAGATCGAACATGGTAGGGGCATGTGTACCGGAGTGCTACCCTGGCCTTTTACTTCTGATTTATGCAACTTCACAACTAATTGTTTTAAAAGATTAGCAGTACAGCCTATGCACAGTTACTCTGCTCTAAAACCACTGGAATAAATAGTTTTAGACTGGAGGAGCTCTGCATAGGATTGCACTGGGAGTCCTAAAA
>NW_015203945.1:0-1127 GCF_001447785.1 Gekko japonicus | reverse complement strand
CTCCTGCAGGAAATGACCCCTGGATCAAGTCTCAAGTCTGTCTAGAACAGCACTTTGTTTTCAGCCGATGAAGGCCATCCAGACACCACTGGAAGCGTAGAGCATGAATGAGAAAGAGGCATCCACCCAGTGGTTGTTCCCAGCACCAGATCTTTTTTTTGCCCGACCTATAGGAATTTGATGGCGTTATCATGGCAACCTCATAGGATTTTCAAGGCAAGAGACATTCAGAGGTGGTCTGCCATTACCTGCCTTGGCATAAGAGCCCTGGACTTCCTTGGTGGTCTTCCATCCAAGTGCTAACCTGCTTAGTTTCCAAGATCTGACAAGATCAGGGTGGCATGGCTCATAGGTTGGGGCATCATGGCTCATCGTTGCCGTCAAGAAATCTGTCTTGCCTTCCATATAAAGAAGCCAAGGCTCAGTTGGAGAGCCAGTGTTCTGAATGCTTGAAAGAGGTCCCAGGTTCAATCCATGGCATCTCCAGCTGAAAGGATCAGATGGTAGTTGTTATGAATAATATTTCAGAGATTTGCTGCTCAGAGTAGACAATACTGACTTGATCGTCTGACTTTCCAGATAAGGCATCTTCGTGGGCCTTTGTGTGGATTTGGAGAACCCTTTCCTGCAAGAAATTGCAAGTAGATAAATAGATACCGCTTTGGTGGGAAGGTAACAGCATTCCCTGCACCTTGGCGTTTAGTCATGCCGGCCATATGACCACAGAAACGTCTTCGGACAGTGCTGGCTCTTTGGCTTGGAGACGGAGATGAGCACCGCCCCCTAGAGTCGGATTCGACTAGCTTTTGAGCAAGGGAAACCTTTACTTTGACCTTTAATCCTATTCTTGAAGGCAGCAGGAAAAGAGGAAGATCCAGTGTGAGAAGGACTGACTCCCTCAAGGAAGTCACAAAGGCCCTCAGTCTGCAAGGCTGTTAACAAGAGGATGCTTTGGAGGAGATTAATTCATAGAACCACCATAAGTCAGAAGCCTTATGACTTATGGTGAGCCTTATACAGATGACTTATGGTGAACCTGGAGGGTTTTCAAGGGAAGAGACCTTCAGAGGTGGTTAGCCATTGCCTGCCTCTACATCCCGAACACGAAATTAAGCAAACTCCAGAGG
>NW_015203944.1:0-1131 GCF_001447785.1 Gekko japonicus | reverse complement strand
GGGGGGGAAACAGACATAAACTCCCCCCCCCAAGAATTCATGCAAACTTTTGAAAGCATTCACCTCACAGTGTCCTAGTCCAACAGTTTCTCACTAAACTGAAACCCACAGCATTGTGAAAGAGAAGCACTTTCAGTATCAGAATGCTATAGAGAGCAACTGATGAGAGAAAACTGCAGTTTCTTTAGCTAACCGACCACCAGGACCATGAGACACAAGCTACTATATTTTACAGCATGAGTACGTTGTTGAAGCAGGGATTCAAGGGTTTTTCAAACACGGGGTTCCTGCCCTACAGGGCCAGAGGGCAACACCACCTTTGTAAATATAACATACATGCCTTGCTAGATCAAACCAAGGTCCAGATAACTCACCATTCTGCTCCCAACAAAGACCTTCTACATTAGGGGTGTCAAACTCATTTGTTATGAGGGCCAGACCTGACATAAATGAGACCTTGTTGGGCTAGGCCACGTGTGTAATAAAATGTAATGCCAGGTAGTGGAGATATAAACTTTATAAAGGACACAGACACAAATATTTTTTTACTTAAAATAAAAACATGCTTAAAACATTAGCACTCTTGCAATATTTTGTTTATTTAGCAGTATCTTATAACTGACACCTCTTGCTCTGAATTATTGCATCAAAATGTCTGTGCTGATGGAATCATGAGTATGCTGTTCAAGTAAGCTGCAAACCTACTTTTGATTTATTGACATTCACCACAGAAATCTCATGCTCAGAGTTCTGAGTCTAGGTCCCAGGTTAAAACATGAAATGGCTGAGCAATTAAGAGAGTTTGGCAAAGCAAGGTATGATGCAGCAGCAGCACTGGAAGCAAGAGATGGCCAGTTCCACTGAGAGCCTGATAGAAGCCCCCTGGGGGCCTGATCTGGCCCCCGGGCCGCATATTTCATACCCCTGTTCTATGTACCACAATAAAGTTCAAGCAAACCACAAAGGTGACTGCCATCACTGGGCCGCCTCAAATATCTTGATACCCAGATATACTGCCTTTGAAGATGGAAGTTCCGTTTAACCATTATGTTAAGTGGCTATTGACAGACCTATCCTCTAGGGATTTATACTATCTTCTTAAAAGTTAAAGCAATCAGCCATCCTTGCATC
>NW_015203943.1:0-1088 GCF_001447785.1 Gekko japonicus | reverse complement strand
CCATCCTGAACCTACTGCCCATCAGCTCAATGGGCGGCTTTCGTTGTAGTCTCTCGAGCTCTGGCTTCTGCCACTGCATCTGCCCCACGATTTCCTTTTGCTTCTGGAGTCCCTCCCTTCCGATGTCCTCGGATGTGAACTCTTGCAACGGCTGCAGCGAGCTGCATTTGCTCCAACAGCCGCAAGATCAGATCTTCATGGGAGATCTTCTTCCCTGCTGCCGCCAGAAATCCTCCATCTTTCCAAAGGGCGGCAAAGAGGTGTACCACACCAAAGGCATGCTTGGAGCCGGTGTAGATGGTGACGCCCTTTCCTTCCCCCCTCTCAAGCGCCCAGCCGAGGACGTACAGCTCTGCTGCTGGAGCAGGCCGGGCACAAGGGAGACGTCCTTGTTTCCGGGTCTTCAGATTCCACGGTCACTGCATGACCTGTCTGCCAGGGCCCCTCTTGCATAAGGCTGCTCCCATCCCCAAATCAGTCCAGGTCTGGGTTTTGGAGCGGAGTCTCTGAAAGATCGGTTCTGCTCCGGGTGTGAAGGTCCATCGTTTCCAGGCCACGATCGTGCTCTAAGGGCTCCTCTCTCTCCGCTGTCTCTGGAAGTGGTCAGAGTGAAGCCGGATCCAGACGACCGCAGGGTTCAGTGGTGGTCCCTCTGAGATGAGCTCCGTGTGAGCCAGCTCACAGTTGTTTTTACTCTCCAGCTCACACATTTTTGTCTTGGCTCAGGAAGGGAGGGCTCTAGAGCAACCTAACTGCTGCAGCAGCCCCATCGCCCGCTCGCCACTTTCATGCCAGCGTAGCCCACAAGAGCTGAGTTTTGCGCACAGGAGGCAGCCTTCCAGCCGGGTCTGGTTCCTGACAGGAGCGGCTGTTCCTCCATTCCCACCCAGCCACCCTCTTCCTCCCCAGGCCTCTCTCTGCATGCTTCCAAGGCAACTCTTCAGTCTGGGGAAGATTTCATAATAATGGAAGCTTCAGATGTGCAGTAGCTTCCAATTCGCGTCCTTTAAAAAAAAACCACATTATTAAACGGGTGTGTCACAATAATGCTGCGGCTGCGTCCTAGAAGTCTGACCAGATTCTTCTTC
>NW_015203942.1:0-1069 GCF_001447785.1 Gekko japonicus | reverse complement strand
GACAGCTAAGCAAGCCATCCTGGGGCCAGTGCAAGAGGCCCCGAGATGATGCCTGAAGGGAGCATGGGGGGTTGTAAGGGAAAGGTGGTCCTGTAGGTATGAGGGTCCCAGAACCTTAAGGGCTTTGAAGATGAACACCAACCCCTTGAACTGCATTGGTAGACTAATTGGTAGCTGGTGCAGCTGCCACAGAATTGGAGTAATATAACCTGACCATGATGTTCCAGTCAGCAACCTGGTAGCTGCATTCTGGACCACATGCAATTTCTGAAGCATTTTCAAGGGTAGCCCTACATATGGAGGATTGGAGGTGATCGTTGCGTGGATCAATGTGGCAGCGCCGGTCCCAGACAAATAAGGAGCCAGCTGGCCGGCCTCACACAGGTGAAATAATGCTGACCCTGCTACATGGACTCTTCTTTATCCGATGAGAGTGTAGAATCCAACTGCACCCTGAGAATCTTTATAGAGTCTGCAGCTGTCCTGGTATCATTTCATATGGAAGTGCAAGAGGAGCAAGCTGTGCTGTTTTCTTTCTTTCTTTCTTTCTTTGTTTTTTTGGCACTACAATTTCCTTAGAGCTTTGCACTGTTTATGGTTCAATCTCATCCCTGTGTGCATGCCAATCCACTTTAGAAGAATTTGCTCACATTTCAAGTTTATATATCAACCAAGCCAAATCAGACCTTTATGCAATTAACTTCAGTAAGATTACTGAAGCTATGCTTAAAATGAACTTCACTTTAATTAAATTACTAAAAATGGTGTCATTTAGTGGTATATATCCCCTTTGATTTTTCTAAATTATATACCAACAACTTTGACTTTCTGTTCAAAAAGATTCAGGTTCAACTTAAAAATTGACATACAAAGAGTTTTTTCTTGGTCTGGAAAAAATAATTTATTTTACCATGTATGTTTTTGTTTTTGTTTTGGGCCCTACCTATTCCAGTCAGACAAAACGAGATAAACAAATGGCAATCTGAAATTAATAAATTCATTTGGGCACATTAAAAAAAGAGAGGTTTTAACATAATTTACTTTATAGACCCAGGGAGAGAGGCAGACT
>NW_015203941.1:0-1102 GCF_001447785.1 Gekko japonicus | reverse complement strand
TAAGGTGTGGTGCCCAGAACTGCACCCAGAACTGCACACAGGTGTGGTGCCCAGAACTGCTCCTCGGAGAAAGGGCAGAAATTAAAAAATGGAATGAACCAATGCAATAAACATGCAATACAACAGTGATGTGCCACCATATTAAAACGCACCAGATTGACATGCAAACTTATAACTGATTTGATTGGCACCTTGCAGTGCAATCCTGAGCAGCGTTACACCCTTCTAAGTTCATTGACATCAATGAGCTTTGAAGGATGCGACTCTTCTTAGAACTGCTCTCTCTCTCAGTCAACCAAGGCTTTCATCACGGATTCAAATTGGCTCACTGATTAATCATCAGGGCTGAAGTCACAAGGTGAATCATTTTGCAGACACTCCGATCCTCTCTTCCCTGAGACAAATTTACTGAAAAAACAATTATAAAATTCAGTAATGCCGTGGCCCTTCTGGCTTACCATATTCCGGGCAGCATGCTAAGAGGCCCAGTTCAGTTTGGTTCTTCTCAGCAGCCAGTCCAGCTCAAAGTTCCTCCTGGATGCATCTTTGCAGTAGCAATAAAAGTTATCTATCAGATAGGGACATTTTCTATGGCTTCTCATTTATGAAATTTAGTACTTTCCTTCTAACTGTGCAGTTATTTCAAATCCTCAAACTGCAGAACTCACCTTAGAACCTTAGTACAGATGACAATATGGTTGACTCGATGTTCGCTTACATAGCTTGATGGAATAGCACACCACATCGGCTTTGAATTTATTTTCTAATCTGAAAGGAAACGGTGCAGAAACAAAGATTACTTTAAGTTCTCTTTGGTGGTAGAATGCCACAACTGCTTCAGTTGAAATACTAATTTAAGACCCATTTCTCTGTGGGTCTCTTTGATCATAGCTCCATGCATCTGGCTAGCTGGTAATGATTTTCTGACATGGATTCCAGTCCAATATGAGTGTAGCTGTGCTTACTTCAAACAATGATATGTCAAACAAGGACTTCAAGTATAATGCAGATCATCAGCTTGGTTGGTATCTCAGCTAAATATCCTCTTAACAAGGAGGCTGTGGTCACACGACAAGTTTATCCCAATGTGTTCCTGCTATAG
>NW_015203940.1:0-957 GCF_001447785.1 Gekko japonicus | reverse complement strand
ATCACTTCCAGGTTTTCTCTGGAAGTGATATTATGCCACTGTGGATGGCTGCCCCCTTTATCTTTACCTCCCTGGCTGGGCCCGGCAACCCTAGGTGATAGAATGCTAAGAAGGAAGGATAAACTAACTGTCTTGGAATTCTCTGAAATTCTCTGCCTTAAAATAAATTTCATATATATGGAAGGGTGTGGTCTTGGGGGCAGGGCCTCCAAGATGGAAGAATAGAGGACAAAATTTCAGGAGACCTGGTCATCTTGGGGTCCCAGAAGGGTTGTCATTTGATGGGGGTGGGGACATGGGAGGCACCATCAGCAGGACAGTGTTTCACACCACTTCTGGGGAAAAACAGAAGTTGGAAACTCTATGGTAAAACCAGAGGTCTGAAAGTGCTACTGGTGTGAGGTTACAAATTTAGAAGCCCTTTTATGAAAAGCAAGAAAGGGCTTCTTGCTTTTCATAAAAGGGCTTTCTTGCTTTTCATAAAAGGGCTTCTACTGGGGAAGGCACTATGGTTCAGTGACACTGAACACATTTTCCAGACAGAATTATTTTCTGGAGGGACAGAGTAAATGGCAACCCTACAAGGGGCTCAGAAAAAGGACTAGGCTTCATGGCAGGGGAAAGAGGAACTGCTTTGCAATAACTCCAGATGTGAATTCTCTGTTCCTCTTCCCATCTGGGAAGGAGGATGGAGCTCAGGTCCTGGACACCCATCTTGCTCCAATTCCCCTTAAGTCTCTTGTTCCCTGGATTATGGGAACAGCTGCTGGACGGTCATATGAGGCTTGTGAAGTACTCTTTCTGACCCTGGCTGTGATGTACCCAACCCTAATTATTATTTCCTTGCATTGTGATGACAAAATAGTCACTTTCATGTGTTGCTGGATCCCTAGTACCAAAACATAGAGTCCCAGGGTGGGGGCCTGATTAGTTTTGCAACACGGCCTGCCAAGTCCC
>NW_015203939.1:0-1128 GCF_001447785.1 Gekko japonicus | reverse complement strand
GGCAGATGAAAGCAGTTTTATTGAACAAGATGGGTAACGGCCAAACAGATGCAAAAAAACCCCAAACCCAAACCCAACCTAAAAACCACAGTTTTTTCTCAGGTGCTAGAGTTCCTCCCCCGCAACATGCCCTGTGCGATGACATCACTTCTGGGTCACGTTATGGTGCCGGGCACATCGACGCAGATGGGGCTGCTCGGGGGCGGGGCTCCCCTGCCGGCCAGCTGAGCGGGGGCAGATTGGGCTCCCCCAAAAGCGGGTAAACCCCTGCCACATTGGGGGTGTGGCAATCCTACTGGCAGGGGATCAGGGTAGGGTTGCCAGCTCCAGGTTGGGAACCTCCTGGAGATCTAGGGATGGAGCCCTGGAAGGACAGGGACCTCAGTGGGGTACAACACCATAAAGTCCACCCTCCAAAGCATCCCCTTTCTCCAGGGGAACTGATCTCTAGTCTGGAAATGAGCTGTAATTCCGGGGGATCCCCAGATCCCACGTGGAGGCTGGATACCTACCTCTGAAACGTAGGGCTGATGCCACATTGGGGAACACTGCTCAGAAAAGCCACAGGTGGCATGTCAAAATAGGACTGCCAACTCCGGGTTGGGAAATTCCTGGAGATTTGGGGGTGGAGCCTGGGAAGGGAGGGGTTTGGGGAGGGGAGGGGACCTCAGCGGGATGCGATGCCATCGAGTCCACCCTTCAAAGCAGCCATTTTCTCCAGGGGAACTGATCTCGGTCATCTGGAAATCGGTTGTAATTCCAGGGCATCTCCAGGACCCGCCTGGAAGTTGGCAGCCCGCTCAAAGAGCCACGTGTATCTCCTGAGTCACCGAACAGATATCACTGCTCTTTAAGGCGAGGTCCTTTCGAGGCTTGACCTAAATTTCCAGCTACTTCTTACAGCGAGGACACTGCTTCCTCAGTCTCTGTGCTGACGGGGGTAATCGAAAGATAATCTGTGCACAAAAGCAGTGACGGTAATTCTAGCAAAGCCGACACATCGAACAGTTTCAGTATGATTTGGAGACCATTACGTGTCTCTATATTTAGGAGCTGATATTTCTGAGGAAGAGGGTGAAGCGGTGATTATTGCTGATGGGGATCACGGAGAAAAAGAAAGTGCTGTAA
>NW_015203938.1:0-1377 GCF_001447785.1 Gekko japonicus | reverse complement strand
CAGTATTCGGACAATTATTCAGCTCAGCTGAACGCACACCCCTACTGGAAAGTAAACAGAAAGACCTTGGGCATTCCATCCATGCCTTTTCCCCAATCTCAAGCAACCCGGGGGGTGGGGGGTCTGTGTACCTTGCTACATAGAACTAGTGTGAAGATCTTCAAGGCATATGCAGCAATCCAAGGAAACAGTGTTTTCACAGGGCCATGACAGGAAATCTGTGGGGGTGGGGGAGAACCGGGTTTGGTTCCCCACTTGCACCTGCTGATGTGACCTTGGGTCAGTCACAAGCTCTGGCACAGCTGTCCTTGAAAAAGAGTAGTTTGTGTCAGAGTTCTCTCAGCTCCACCCACCTCACAGGGTGTCTGTTGCGGCGGGGAGGGGAAGGGAAAGGAGTTTGTAAGCTGCTCTGAGACTCCAAGTGAAGGGTGGAGTATAAATGCAACCTCTTCTTCTTCTTCTTCTTCTTCTTCTTCTTCTTCTTCTTCTTCTTCTTCTTCTTCTTCTTCTTCTTCTTCTTCTTCTTCGCACTCCTAATCTGAATGTTAGCCTCATGTTCCTGATGAGCACTCCAAAGACTGTAGATGAAAGATTCTTAAGCTTTCCTTCAGAACTTCCGCTAGTTATGAATAAGATACTTCATATTTTAGAACTAAGGGACCATCTCCAGTTATTTAATGATGCCAAGAGGAAATTTCCGCCCTCTTACTGAGGACTCAGTACCTGTCAGCTAGAGCCGCCATGGGTTTGCTTGCTTGTATTATCTTTGCAGCTTTCCCACCTCCTGTCTACCTCCTCCTCCTTCTGGAATGTACTTCAGGTTTCTCCCCATTATCTCCCTGCCGTGGCCTTGATACCAAGCTCCACCTCGCTGCTTTTCCCCACTGGGAATGAAAGGCCATTATTCTCAGCACGCTTGCATGCCCCTGCTTATTGGCTTGCACCCATCAGTGGACCTGTATGAACTGGGTATAATAATTTGCTTTCCCGCCTGAACCCCATTCCTGACACAGATAGTGTCTAATGATGACCTAAGTACCTTTCTCAATAAACTGAACCTTTCTACAGGACTGTTGTTGTGCTTGTTTGACTTGGGACTCTGGCAGCACCCCATCTTTTCAAGTGCCTATTTGGAAATCTTAACTATTCCAACCTTTCGGCGACCTTTCTTCTTGGCCATACATAATGCCTTACCCCTAAAAGAATTATTTGGCAGATTCTGAGCTAGACCAATTGATCAGAGAGTCTGCTCGTGTCGAAATACAAATATGGAAACACTCGTTTTTTGAAAAAATTCACTTGTGAGTTATATTCTTCCATAAGATCTTCTTTAATTTCTCCATTGATCTCACACTTGCCAGTGGGTTCACATGATCA
>NW_015203937.1:0-1118 GCF_001447785.1 Gekko japonicus | reverse complement strand
TTTGGAAAGTCTGGAACACTTGACATGCTTCATATGCATGATCTCAGTTTCTCTTACAACAGCACTGTAAGGTAGGCTAGAGTTATTGTCCCCATATTATGGAGAAGGAGGCTGAAAGAGCGTGGCCCCTATTCATGATTAAAATAATGAGATTTGAACTGGAGGTTTTTAGCTCTCATCTTCAACCACTATGCCACTGGACACTGAACCCCCCCGCCCCCCGTTCCTTGCTGTTTTGCCACGTGACCCCCTGCTGCGTGGGATTTGCCAGACATTCTCCTAATCCGGTCGTTCTCAAACTGTGGGTCGCGATCCAAAAGTGAGTCATGGCTTCCTTGCAGTTGGATCACGAGGCTGAAACTCCTGATCTGGGATAGGAAATGCTGGGGGGGCAGAAAGGCAAAGAGAGAGTCATTTTCTCATCCTCCTTTCGGCTTTATTTTCTCACCCTCCTTTCCTTCTACGGGCATCCCCTTTCATCCCCATAGGCTCGGCTCACCCCCACCCTCAAGTGATGCAGGAGGTGACAGTAGGGGTGCCAACTCCCAGGATGAGAAATTCCTGGAGATTTGGGGGTGGAGCCTGAGGAGGGGAGGGTTTAGGGTGGAGAGGGATCTCAGCGGCCTATAATGTCACAGGGCCCACCCTCCAAAGCATCTCTTTACGGGGACTGATTCCTGCAGTCTGGAGAGCAATGGTCATTCTGAAAGATCTCTGGGCCCCACCTGGAGGTTGGCAACCCTGTGTGATAGATCCACTGCCTCCAGGCCTGTACTGTTCAGCAGCCTGTAGTTCTGCTGTGGTGGGCCTGAGAGGGTAGAGCAGATTCAGATGTGGTTCCCACTTCAAAGGGTTTGAGAACCGACATCCTAATCTCTTCAAGCGTCTTTGTAAGTGCGTGGGGGAGAAATGTACTAATTTAAAATGACAGCTGAAATCCTCCGAGAGCCATCTACCCCTAGCCATGTTCAGTATATGGTTGGAAGCAATGGGCATGATGTCAGAGCAAAAACAATATCGCTCCTCAAACAGGGAGGGATGACTGTAAGTATTGTTCAAATGCCCAAAAGGATGTCTGGAACCAATGGGAATTTTGATCCACTGTTATAACAGGTTGG
>NW_015203936.1:0-1122 GCF_001447785.1 Gekko japonicus | reverse complement strand
TTTTATTAAGAAATAATACAGGCCTTTTCCCATTCTGCTTGTAGGTAACATTTGGCCTTCCACTGCCACGCCCCCTAGAGGCTCGTATTTCAGTGGGAGTCCATGTGGTGCGGTCTCTTTCATCTTGCGCTGGTTTAAACCGGCATTGTTTGGCGAGATGACCAGTTTTTGCACATATAAAACATTTAACACCTTCCTTTACATTTTCTCTTTGATAAGCAGGCTTCACTCTAAGAAATGACATGCTATCAGCGAGCTGGGCAATTTCTCTCCTGCTGGATGGATACTCAGTTCTCATAGACTAAGGCACGACATGCTGTTCAATAGCCTGTAAATATCTCTGTATATATTCACCTTTATAACTATATAAACTCTCTGTGAACCTTTGTAATTGGTCAGTCTCCCACTTCTTATTTACAACACCCAATAGGGTTATGGGCCCAGCTGTGGTAGACTGTACTGGCTGGTGGAGACTTCTACAGAGAGTTATTGTTGAGAGTGGTGAACAGAGATACATGAGTGAAACCGGATGGGAGAGTTTCGAGGACGGCGTTCTGAACTGGTTGACAGGCAGTGATTCACCAGGTTCAGTCGAGGACGCTGCTCCTGACTCATTGGCTGACAGCAGTTTGTCAGAGATTGAGGACGACGGGAGACCTGCGGAGGTAATTCTAGCGGTTCCTGCAACAGGAGGTGAAAGCGCTATGGCCCAGTCAACCATAGCCCTCATAGACAAACTTACTGACTCTAATTACTCCTCATGGAGTTTAAAAATGGAATGGTTCCTGAAGAAGGAAGCCCTTTGGTGGTTGGTACATAACCCTCCTCCAAGCCCCATGTCTGCAGCTGATGCAACGTCAGACAAGAAAGCTTTGGCACACATCATACAGTCTGTCTGACTCACAGCTGGTGTTTGTCCGGTCCCAGCAGTCCGCAAAAAAGTTGCGTGGGATGCCCTGTGGGGGGTGTATGCAAGGGAGTCAGCTGGAACGCTAATTGCCTTAATGAGGCGTTTGTATTGGCTCCAAATGAAGCCAGGAAGCTCTGTACAAGAGCATGTAAACGCCTTAGCTGACTTATTTCCAACTTGACACCAGAGGCAAAAACATAGAAGACTTGGAC
>NW_015203935.1:0-1106 GCF_001447785.1 Gekko japonicus | reverse complement strand
TTGTAATGACCTGACTACATGCTACAGAGTCCTTGGGTCCTCTTATCTGGGTCTGCCATGAGGGGTTGCCAAACTCCATGTGGGATCTGGAGTTCTTCTGGAATTACAATTTATCTCCAGAATTCACGGATCTATTTCCCTGGAGTGAATGGCAGCTTCAGATGGTGGACTTTATGGAATCACATCGCTTTTGAGCTCCCTCCCCTCCTCAAAATCCACCCTAGAGTTGCCAGTCTTCAACTCTAGTCTCCAGGTTGTGGCTGGAGATATCCTGGAATTACAACTGGTCTCCAGGTTTGATCAATTTCCCTGGATAAAATACCTGCTTTGGAAAGTGGTCTCTATGGCATTATACCCCACTCAGGTCCCTCCCCTCCCAAAACCTGCCCTTCCCAGGCTCCACCCCCAAAGTCTCTAGGCATTTCCCAATCCAGAGCTGGCATCTTAATCATGAGTTTCCCTCTGGGAACTAATTCCCAGACATGCAGAAATCAATTTGAATTGGGATTGTGACATACCGACAGCAAGTATTCAATCCTTTCCTCCCACACCATTTTCCTGACCTGAAGTGGCCCTTGGAGTGCCAGAGATGAGATGCCATAGAGTCCACCATCTGAAGCTGCCATTTCTTCTAGGGGAACTGTAGTATGGAGATCAACTGTAATTCCAGGAGAACTCCAGACCCCACCTTGAGGTTGGTAACCCTTCATGAGCCCTAGCTTCCAAGGTCTACTGCATACATGGGCTGAGAGTGTTTTGCAGCTAAGTGGAAAGTGGCTTACTTAGCAGCTTGAAGACTTCCCTTATATATGAGATGGTGTCAAGATTCGAAAGAACCCAGCTGGAGCAGTGCATAATATTAAGATCCTGCAGGGGAATGAGCAGGAGAGAGTTTGGGGGAGTCCAACACAAATGGCTATCTTAGGCCTAGTTTGTTTCTTTGATTTCTAAAGATCCAGAATGAGAAATGAAAGCAAGGAACAAACACCTGAAAAATCCATTATATTATTAAGGGGGTGGCAGGAGGTCGGATTTCAAACAAAACAAAAACCTGTGAATATTATTTTGTCAGCGTGCATGCATTTTTTTGTTTTTTCCCTAGTCAG
>NW_015203934.1:0-1107 GCF_001447785.1 Gekko japonicus | reverse complement strand
GCTTCCGCAAGACGAAGGGCAGCTGTGCCAGAACGCAGCATATCCTAGGTACGCCTCTTGTCGGGCTTTTGCAGGAGCATTTCTTTGCTTATTGTGCCCTTTGATCTCTTCAACAACCAGCATTGCTGCTTGAAGCCACTTGGTCCACACTGGCCTCCATTTCCAAGGGACTGCTAAAGCGTGGCTAAAATCCGTAAGAAGGAAATCATCACCACGCAGCAGGACTGCCCCGCACCTAACATCAGGGCCGTAAAGGGGGCCATCTCCTTCCCAGCAGCTCTGTAAACACCAGCAATCGCAGCACCTGTAAAGGGGGGGGGCGGGGAGAGAATATGGTATTCACAGCCCAGTTACTCTCTCCCATTGTCTTTCCGTTCCCACACAAGAGCAACAAAAAGAAAGCCTACGGATCAACTTCCACGGACATTTCTGATTATTTCAGCCATGAAACTGGCACACTGGATCAGACTGATGGTCTGTCTGGTTTAGCACTTTTGACAGCAGCTAACGAGAAGCGGATTGCCCAGGCTAGACCAAGCTTGTCAGATGTCAGAAGCTAATCAGGATCAGCCCTGGTTAGTACTTGGACGGGAGACCCACCAAGGAAGTCCAGCGTTGCTATGCAGAAGCAGGCAATCCCATTTCGTTCCCTGAAAACCCCATGGTCTTGGGGTCGCTAAAAGTCAGCTGTGACCTGTTGGCACTTTACACCACCTACAAGCTGCACAAGACTGCATTTGGTGCAAAAGGCAGCAGGACTGCTGTCAACAGCTGGCTGAGGGGAACATGCCTCGCCTGTTTTGAAACAGCTACATTGGCTGCCAGTTTGTTTTGAGCTCGGTTCATGATGTTGGTTATGACTTTTAAAGCCTTTCATGCCCTGGAAGGTTGAAAGCACCATCTTCTCCAATGTACATCTGTGCCCCACCTACAGTCTTCGGGTCACCACCTCCTGTCTGTTTCTCCACTTAAGGTAGCTTGCCTACCTACTTGCAATCCACTGCGCCCTGCTGTAGCTCCCACCCCATGGAACAAGGGCTTCCTGTGGAGGCGAAGGTGGCAGTATCTTTAGGTTTTCTTTAGGAGGCACTGAAAGGCCGTTTTATT
>NW_015203933.1:0-1131 GCF_001447785.1 Gekko japonicus | reverse complement strand
TACACTTGGCTGTTGGCCTCACCCTCTCAGCGGTTAGATGTTGAGCTGCTTTGGCTGTTTTTTGCCTTCCGTTTCATCTTATATAGGACCTCTCTTCTTCTTTCTCTCTTACCTGGGCTTGGAGCTATACCAAGTTAACCTTTTTTGAAGTTAATCTGTTTACAATGTTAAATGTACCTACATGAACATGTCATGTAAGATGTGCTTCTTCTTCTTTTTTTGTAAGTAAAATTTCTTCCTCGCATTACCATTGGAGTCATGTCATCTTTGTAATTTGAACAGCATTTTCCCTTTAACTGGGAAACATGGAGAATTGGGGATACTACGTAAACCTTCTGTGCTTCCAAGGCAATTGATTTTTTTTTTACATTTAACCCGATAAAAAAGACAAAGGCGTGCTTTCTGCCATTGGTGCTGTTTTTGATATGACAAAAGAGCCCCTATTTGTAAGCAAGTTTGCATCCATAAAAGTAATTTGGCATGAAAGCAAGAAAATGCCATTCTTTAACATTATGACATGAAAGCATGATATACAGGGTGTGGGAAAGACATAAATTGTCAGTCAGGTCCACATGGTGCAGCCCTCTTGTAAATAACGCACGAGAACCAATAACCCAAGTGGCCCAGGATAGTGCTTTTAAAATTCTCTAATTAAGTCAGATCGAAGCAAACCCAACTAAGCCAAGGTTTCTTCGACAATTTATTATTGAAAACACAATTAGCTGCAGGCGCTCCAAGGAGCTTTGTGAAAATCAAAGGCTGCGCTATAACTTGAAGTAAGTTTTCAAGTCGCCGACTCATTAATACTAGAGGAGGTCTGCATGGCTGGAAGGCACTGAGTCAGAAGTGAAAATGCAGAAGGTTGCCACAATCTTTGGGCCAAAATACAAATGATAAAATAATAATAAATGCATCCCACATTTGGCAGGATGCCGCCTTTTATAGCCTCGTACTTGGCTTTTAGTCAGTGGTGGAATTTGCTGGGACTTCTCACTGTGGAATTAGGATTTTGCCCAATTCCAGAAATAAATTTCTGAACACATTTCCACCCCACACAAAGTCATCCTAGGATCCCAGTGTAGAAACCTGAAACAAAAGCTATCTGGCTGGCTGGGAGCTATACTGTGCCCC
>NW_015203932.1:0-1119 GCF_001447785.1 Gekko japonicus | reverse complement strand
TTATGTTACATAATTTTACAGCTTCTTAGTATCATTTACTGATATATTTCTCTGGTGCAGCAAATGGGTAAAAAGTAGGGTTGCCAGGTCCCCTTGCCTTCACGGCACGGGGATTTGGGGGGCATTCTGGAGTTGGGTGGATGTCACATGCAACGTCCCCGATGCGATGACATCACCCAGAAGTGACACCATCACATTGGCGACATCGCATGCAATGGGTTTGGGGCAAGAACTCTATGGGTTTGGGGGTTTTTGCTTCAAAACCATAGCGTTTGCCCAAAAAACCAGAGCATCACTGCACAACATCGCCAACACAATGATGTCACAGGTGACATCATTGTGCTGGGGACATCGTGCAATGATGTCCCTGTTTGGGGGTGGGTTTTTCCCCTGCTGGCCAGTTGACCAGTGGCGAATCAGAGCCCCCCAAAGCAGGGGAACCCCCACCGGGACCTGGGAGTTGGCAACCCTGGTAAAAATATGCAGTCTTATAACTTATAACCAGTGCTGCCATTTGCTTCAATAACAACGCATCTTTCTTTAAGAATGATAAAGGTTCTGTCTGCTGTGAAATAGCTGTGAAATGCATTCCAGTGCAAAGGAGATGGCTACACTGGCTTCTCATTTGCACATTGCAACATCCAACTGCATAACCGTTTCACAGGCTTTGGTGTGGGAAGTTCCTGCAAAATGATATTCAGCTCACTGGGTGGTCTTACGTCTACTTTAAAAATGCTGCCAGAGCACACTGGGTTGAGACACTGAGGTTCCCACTGTTTGACAGACAGATGTCTCCGGGTTGGTTTTTTTTTAGTAATTTTTTTACAAAAATTATATTTAGACACATCCGTGGTTAGGCATAAGACACCACAACGTATAGTATTAAGAACAAATGAAATGGCATCACTGAGTAAGACCTAAAGAGCCACCATAGTCTGCACTGGGTCTCCAATAGTGTTGTCAACTCCAGTTTGGGAAATTCCTGGAGATTTGGGGGTGGCACTTGGGGAGCGTGGGTCTCAAGGAGGGGGGAGGGAGCTCATCAGCGATGAAATGCCGTAGAGTCCACTCTCCACAGCTGCCATTTTCGTCAAGGGAACTGATCTCTGTAGGCTGGAG
>NW_015203931.1:0-1134 GCF_001447785.1 Gekko japonicus | reverse complement strand
AAGATTTGAATAAGAACCCTAGGAGATGGGCAAAGGAAAAAAGGAAGAAAGATCTCATCTCAGCCATCATAACAGCTTAATTATAGCTTTATTTTCCTGACCTTAGAAGTCAGATAGGTTCTTTAGGCAGTGAGAGCTGGTTAATAATTAGCGAGACTTGCAAATGTTGACTTACATGAGCTGCAGGAACCAGACCAAGCCTATACAGATTTCAAATCTTAAAAAGAGTTCCATAGGAAAATTCCTTTCTTTCCAAAATGGAAGCTATGCCATGCCATGCAGATTAATGATATATTCCTATACATGTTTGTATATATGACACACTTATATTATGTATACACTATGTATACACACTGCAATCAGAAACTCCTGAAGGGATGATTTTTTTTAAATTTAAAATTTTATTAAGTAAAAGTTTACAAGAGGACATACAAGAACATATTCAGCATTTCAAGACCCAACGGGTAAGAATACACTGAAAGCCTACGGCTAACAAATACAAAAAGTGCACTGCTTCAACTGATCATTGAAATCTAAAGTTTACATTTAAAAAAGCCAAAGGTAGGTACTACAGTTATAAGGTCAATAATCCCAATTTGGATTTTTCTAGGAATACCGACCATTTTTCGAAGGGGTTATAGAGTTCACTTTCACTTCGAGTTGAGTCGAAATATCTTGTGCATTTCTCCAGTAGAAAGTAATCCCAAACTGTCGAGAGCCAAAGGGAAATTGTGGGTGGATTGGTGTTTTTCCAGCGTTTCACAATTGTGGATTTAGCTGCTGCCAACAGGATAGTGATTAAATCCCTTTGTCTAGCAGGTGGTTTGTTTGTTTTCCAAAGGCCCAAAAGGAGGAGGACCGGGTCCATGGGTAAGTTTATCTCCATTATAACTTGAATATATCGAAGAATGTCAGACCAGAAAACCTGTATGTGGGGGCATTCCCACCAGTTGTGAATAAATTTTGCTTTGTGACCACATTGTTTCCAACACAGGGACGACACTTGGGGATTGATGTAGGATAGTTTGACTGGAGTCAGATACCACTGCATTAGCACCTTTTGGGCCGTTGTACAAATGATCATTGATTTTGATAGTTTAGTCTGTGGGTGATTTCTCACGAGGCTTTGCCCCG
>NW_015203930.1:0-1119 GCF_001447785.1 Gekko japonicus | reverse complement strand
TATCAGGGAGAGGCAGGAACTAAATTTTCTTCCTCTGTGGTGTGGGAACACCCCCTTCTCAGTTCTATTCCTGCCTCAACACGGAGAGGTTCTTGTAGGCTTTTCCTCCAGAACGTGCTAACATTTCCCCCTTATTTTTTCTACTTTCCTTCACTAATCCTTCCCCTTCACCTTCCTCTTTCTCTTTTTAAATACTTTCTTCTTCTCTAGAGGGAGTTTCACGGCAGCTGTAACGGCCTCTGGAAATAGCCGCAAAGACCCTTTCTCTCTCTTTTCGCACCATGCTGCGAGGATCGTCCGACGGCTTTCTCTCAGAACCGGAGAACGATGCCGTCATATTGGAGCTGCCGCAGGACGTCCCCAGAGCCGGCATGACCTACCGGCTTGCCTCAGCTACTGGCAACGGCCCCGAATTAAGCAGGGAAATGCGCGGTAAGAAGTGCCATCGCTCCGAAGACCTTGCTGCAGTGCCCCGCCCCTTCTCTTTGGCTGAAATAAGACCTCCGACTGTATCAACTGCAAATCATGGGAAAAAGGGGCACCTTGATTCCAATACTACTGGCTGTGATAGAGGCCCTACAATGGTGGATGCAGGACACCAACCTTTGCCAGGGAAAGACGTTTTTCCATGGCAGAGAGCTTCAGCTGTTCACAGACGTGAGCCTCCAAGCTTGGGGAGTGACCTTGAATGAGGAACCAACGCAGGGCAGTTGGTCACAGAGGGAATCTCGACTCCCCATCAATATATTGGATCTGAGGGCAATTCAACTAGCTCTACTGCACTATGGTACCAGGGTGAAAAACCGGCACATTCCAGTTCTAACAGACAATGTTTCCACCAAGGCTTACATAAACAGTCAGGGTGGTGCCAGATCATCAGCCCTACACAGGGAAGCAGCAATGCTGTTCTCCTGGGCAGAAAAGAATTTAGTCTCCATCAGGGCTGAGCATATCAAGGGCCTGGACAACACCAAAGCAGACTGGCTCAGCAGACAGACAATCAACCTGGGGGAGTGGATGCTGAACAAAGAAGTCTTCAGCTGGATTCTACAGAACTTTGACACTCCACTAGTAGATCTATTTGCATCTCATCAGTGTTGGAAATGTATGTGTTTACAA
>NW_015203929.1:0-1197 GCF_001447785.1 Gekko japonicus | reverse complement strand
AAAGTGTAAAAAACAAAAAGTGAACACAATTCTCAAGGTGTACAGAAAGACTCTCGAAAGAGGGAGGCACATTCGCTATGTTCACTATCCATGTTTGGCACTCCATGCAAATCAAGCTGATGCAAAAAGTTGAAAAAATGTGTGGGATATCTTAAAGAAGTACCAGGGCAATAAATGAGTGTGTGGTTGTACTAGAGCTGAATGCAAAGTACATGCTATTAGGGTATGTGTGGATCATGTCTCATACTAGCACTGCATGTTAAAGACACATACCCATAGAAGTAGATAAACAATTTTTGCAAGGAACATCTGCATCAATCTTAAACATTAGATGCATATATCATTATTTTTTGCAACTGGCTTACCATCATTTGGTACACCCTGTTATTCAGGGGTCATTTCGTAGAAAAAGAGGTGCAGGAGCTCATTAGCATAACTTAATATGCCACACCCCCTGACCTCATCGGAAGTGTGTCAGAAGGCTCAGGCTCCACTGGACTGTTTTGGATTGCTAGCTATTGGGGGGGGGGACGTGCAGATCTGTCCTCGCAGAGGAGGGAGAGCTTGTACCTGAATAAAACTTGGCCTTAAAGGTGTCACTGGACTGTTTTGGACCGGGGGGCTCTGCAATTTACCTGGCTGCTTCTTGCTCTGTCTGAAGGCTGCTGGGAGCAGGGGGAGGGGCTTGTTGCATGTGCCTGCCCCCTGGGCTCTTTACTGCCGGAGCTCCTGCAGGAAATGACCCCTGCTGTTATTGCTCTATTTCTTGGGCTGGATAATATGCCTAACCCCCCCTGTTTGTCTGGGAGAACTTACTAGTAAAAGCTCATATGGAAAACCACAGATGTTAATGGCATTCCTATTGCTCATCCAAAAAAACAAAAAGGCTTAATGTGTACAAAACAGCCTGAAACCCTAACAACTAGCCACTTCCTGTGATGATGTCCATTTATATTTTAAATGAATACTTGTCTTTGACAGACCTTTACACATTAGTTTCGAATGTGTGCAAGACTTTTTTCTCTCTGTCTCCTGATGAATCATCACTCAACAAAATTCCAAGATCTCTTTCCTTTTTTTCTAGCTGCTCTCTCTCTCTCTCTCTCTCTCTGTGTGTGTGTAACTGTTGGTTGCCACACAGCATACTTCAATGTTAACTGAATGCTCGGTGATGACAACATACTGGGATGCTTGCTG
>NW_015203928.1:0-1155 GCF_001447785.1 Gekko japonicus | reverse complement strand
TCCACGCTCTTAACCACTACGCCAAATTGCCCACAGTCGACATGGTCTCTTGAACAATGCAAGCAAAATGCTCTGACGTTAGGACAACGAACAAACGACTGTGCCAGGCCTTCCGGCGTATCTTGATGTACTTGCATTGGAGGATTAACCGCCCATGTCAAAAATGAAGATGATAGCCTACCCCATCCAAGAAGGTAATACCACAGCAGGTGCTGTTTCTCTGCAAATACAGCCACGACAATGAGCGTATGCAGATAAATGCCTTCGCAGAGCATCCAGAAGTAACTGCAAGCCATTAAATAAAGGTGAATGAACTGAGCCACTTTGCATCCAACCTGAAGAGAAGAGAGGGAAGGGGAAATAAAACACCACGGGTTTTACACATCACACTAGTCAGGTGCATCTTCCTGGGCTACGGACGAGTTGTCAACCGAGATAGCAATAATTAAAATGTGAAGCGGCGGCATCAGTTCTGAAAGCTACCGATGAGCTAAATGATTTCTTCCCCTATTTCCAAATGTCATGTTAATATCACACTCATTATATAAAATGAGCCTGGCATTAGACGTCTGATACATCAATGTACATCGGCGAATGGGTAACAGGCGGTCTCTGAGTTTCATATACTCTGAAAGATCTGGATAGAATCCTAAGAATCCCAGTTTTGGCAGAGGCAGTCCGAGGAATAAACCCTGGCTTTAGATTTTGTTAGGGAGTGGCTGGCTCCTCCTGACCTCTGATTTACTATCCTTACTGGCTGCCGTCTTGAAGAAGGAGAAGAGACTGGATTTATACCCCACCCTTCACTAACTGAAGGAGTCTCAGAGCAGCTTACAATCTCCTTTCCCTTCCCCTCCTCACAACAGAGGAGAGGTAGGTGGGGCTCAGAGAGCTCTTTCGAGGACTGCCCTTGAGAGAACAGCTCTGTTGGAACTTATGACTGACACAAGGTCACACCAGCAGCTGCATGTGGAGGAGTGGGGAATCAAACCCGGTTTTCCCAGATTAGAGTCCGCGCTCTTAATCACTACACCAAACTGGCTCTCTGAACCACTATCATCCCCAGATTTTGCTACACCAGTGGTGTCATGATTAAGTCTGCATTTATACTTCAGTGAAGATCTACGCATTTTTGTAAATGAAAAAGTTGCTGGA
>NW_015203927.1:0-1086 GCF_001447785.1 Gekko japonicus | reverse complement strand
TGTTGACCTTAAAGGTGCCCCTGGACTCATAAGACGAATCTTGGTTCAAGCATAATGATGACATCAAATTTGCTTTAAAAAAAACCCAATTCGTCGCTGTGCATCAGCAGAAGTGTGTGCGTGTGTGCGTGTGTGTGTGTAAAGTGCTATTAAGCCGCAACTAACTTATGGCATCTGTTATGTATTGAGCCTGAGCCATCCCTGAATGTGGACCTTGAACTGGGTGAGCTCACTCCCCAAGAACAATAGCTGACCAGGATCCTGGAATGGGCCAATAGATAAGCAGTGTAATGTAAATAGCCTATCCTTGGGAGTGGGTGGGTGTGGGGTGGGGTGTTTGCATGCTTTATAAGCAGGGCTCAAACCCTGCTGGGTATCCTCCTTGTGTTCCTGAACTCACTGGATAAACTAGAGCTGATCACTGCAATGTGTCCAGAACCCAGCATTTAACAGCATCCCTGTAGGATTTTCAATGCAAGAAGTAAGGTTCCCAACCTCCAGGTGGTGGCTAGAGATTTCCTATTCTCACAACTGATTCCAGGAGACAGAGATCAGTTCAATTCGGTTTTTCAAGCAATTTGGTCAAACGTATATAAGTGGATTGAAATGAATTTGTAAGTAAAGCATTTATTTAAATAAAAATTTGTTAAATCAGATATATTCAAGGAGGGATAGAGGAAGGATCCGTTTTAATTTGACGGTTTGGTGTGGGTTTGTTGGTGGTGGGTTTGACCTTTTTTTCTTTATACGTGTATAACAATAAAAATATATATATAAAAAAAGAGAGAGATCAGTTATTCTGGAGAAAATGGCCGCTTTGGAAGTTGGACTCTATGGCAACCTAACCCACTGAAGTCCCTCCCCTCTTCAAACCCCGCCCTCCTTAGGCTCCACCCCCAAATCTCCAGGTATTTCCCCAGCCGGAGCTAGCAACCCCCTTGCCTGCCAGCTGATCTCCCACTCAAGTACGAGCCGGGGTTGGCCCCGTTTGGCTCCCGAGAAGATCTGAGAAGATCAGGCTAGCTGGGGCCACCCGGGTCAGGGCATCGAACCTATTGCAATTCCTTAGCAGCACAGAGAAGCCGC
>NW_015203926.1:0-1110 GCF_001447785.1 Gekko japonicus | reverse complement strand
ATTTAATCTATTAATTCTATTGTGATCAACTTTAGAACTTTGAACCTAATACCACATTGAACTTTGAACCTACCGCCACATTGCAAGGGACAAAACACTGAATCTCTTCTGCTGTCAATTGATTTGGATGAAATTCTCATGGGCTGATAGACTTAGCATCATCAAAAGCATACTTCTACCAAAGTTCTTATTCCTTCTACGTGCCTTACCCATTCAAATCACGAGGAAAGTGCTAACCAACTGGCAGACTGTGTTTCTTCAATTCTTTTGGGAATACAAAAGACCTAGAATCAGTTTTACAACGTTGAAACGCTCAATAAAAAATGGAGGTATGGATTTCCCAGACCTAGTCTTATATTATAAAGCCATACACTTATCATCTCCAGTACGGATTCTAACAACAGACAATGCACCACGGTGGGAACATGTAAAAAGAAAGAAAAAAGACCCAGTAATCTTAAAAGCCAAGAGTAGAAGATCAATACATCAGCTTAACTCAATGTTACTTTTAAAAAGATAATAAGACAGTGAACATAGTTAGTTATGGTAGATTAATTATCTCTTAACTATTCATTTAACTGCGCAGAAACAGGGCATGTTAAAATCACCTAGAGGGGAACGCACCTAGAGGGGAACACACATGAGTATGGCATCTATGCCTGTAGGTAGTGTTTGCACATAGACATGTACACTGCTTTTTCAAATGCTTCCACCAATTATGGTGATAGATGGAGCATATGCATATACTGCCCCTACATGTGTTACAACATGTATTGATTTCAGTACACATCATGTTGTCTGAACAGAACTACAATAATAGATTGTTTGAGGTTCAAAGTGTTATGCAGGATTCATTTACTCAGTGACTGCCTGTCTTCCACCAGTAAGCCAGGCGGTGGTAGTTCTTTTTAGATAAAGCAGAAAAAAACTTTTATCATACAAAATAATATGTATCTTAACAGGCTTTACGAGGTGCAGTATATGAAAAATCTATGAAAAGTCAGACCATGCACGGCACAAGGCCTTGACGTTCATGAGCATTCACTGAGACGAGAGACGATATACCAGTTCCCTAACAGAATGATAGTTTGGAGGGCGTTGTACTGCCAT
>NW_015203925.1:0-1281 GCF_001447785.1 Gekko japonicus | reverse complement strand
ATAAGAACTTGCCCTCAAAAGAGAGACCTGTCATTTGGAAGCCTACATTTTGGTGTAGTGGTTAAGTGCGCGGACTCTAATCTGGGAGAACCGGGTTTGATTCCCCACTCCTCCACTTGCACCTGCTGGTGTGACCTTGGGCAAGCCATAGTTCTGATAAAAGCTGTTCTCTCAAGGGCAGTTCTCTCAGAACTCTCTCAGCCCCACCTCCCTCACAGGGTGTCTGTTGTGGGGAGTGGAAGGGAAAGGAGATTGTAAACCGCTCTGAGACTCTGAGTGAAGGGCAGGAAATAAATCCAATCTCCTCCTCCTCCTCCTCCTTCTTCGGAGCTCATGGGCGTGCTTCATGGCATAAGCCTGGCAATTTGTTTCCTGCTCACATCTTTCAGGTGTCTGTGTGCAGGGTGTGTGTATGAAGGAGGCAGTTATCAAAAGACAAAGTCATGGAGCATACAATCCAGATATGAAAGGAACGGGAGCAATGTTCCCTCTAAGCTGTGGAGTCTTGTGAGCCAAAATTCTACTTTGTGAGCTACTGGTGTTAAAGCTGTGAGCAAATGATTTGGCTACTGCATAAATTGGTTTGCTCTGGAGCCCTCCTTCCTGAGCTAAGACAAAAATGTTTGAGCCAGAGGCTAAAAAACTGTGAGCTAGCTCACACTAACTCAGCTTAGAGGGAACACTGATACGGGAGGCATTTAGCAGCCCTGCTGCGCTGTCTTGTTCCTCGCAAACGGGGAGCATGTAGGAGCACTAGTAGGCAGATTGTGACCCCTGCCAACCCCTCTTACCTGTTCTGTCCCACCTGTGGGTGCAGGGGGAAGAGGAAAAAAGCCTTCCTGTGCGTGCTCAGAGGCATTCTCTCATTCCTTGGTCCGTTCCAGCCTTGAGATCTGGGATTCACTTCTTTGCATAAAGCCCACAAATGCTGATAGCACAGTACATTTATTAGTGGTTAGGAAACAACAGTTGAGCAAACTCCAGAGGACGGCGGAAGACAGGAGGGCCTGGCGTGATGTGGTCCATGAGGTTGTGACTGTGTGACTGAAAAACAACGATCACAACAACAGGAAACAACAGAACTTTCCAGCCATTTTCACAGGCAATTAAACAAGCCCCTGCTTGATTCCTAGGCCAGGGTTGTCAGTCCAGGAGCTTAATATGCCTGCAGAACCTCTGTCTCTTTCTATTCCATGGAGCAGTGCTGTAAGAAGAGGGGTGTGTGTGTGTGTGTGTATGCATGTGCATGTGCGGCTCTGCAAATGTGCCACAGTCCTTCCC
>NW_015203924.1:0-1146 GCF_001447785.1 Gekko japonicus | reverse complement strand
AAATTTCTACCCCGCCCTTCCAGCCAAGGATCACAGCAGCATTCTAAAAGCTGGCAGCAGCATAGAAAATGAATGGGAGAGAGTGCGCAGTCACCACTTTGGGTTTTAGGTCTTAAAACTCAACACTTCTATCACCCAGTGCCTTAGCAGCTTCCCTTACTATTAAAGCAATAGTTATCCTGGTCCAGTGCATTTGTTTTGTTTCTCCTTTTCTCCTTTGCTTGCAGCACCTTTCATGTGAAATTCTTAAAGCATTGTGCAGCCTTCACATCATATGCATTGTGCCTCCATTTCAGAGTTCAACAGTTAGATTTCCCAAGTTTCTATGCTCAGAATAAATCATGCAAACAACACTTATGTAAGCTTGCCTATTCTGATGGGAACCAAATGTGTTTCTTCCCCTAATATGAATATTTTTTTGGCTGTGGAGGAAATATATGGATGAGGGAGAGGTACATAAGTATGGGCACTTGACTTTGGGCCATGAGAAAGGGGGAAAGTAAGCAAATGAAGCACTCAATCTCAAGACATTAAATCTTCTTATTACTGAAACTCTTTTTCTAACATAGTTGGAAGTTTTATTGTCTTAGCTATGAAAGCTAGGGGATTGATTCTTTATTAAAAGCTCATCTTTTAATGCATGTTTTTAGAAATCTCAGATAAGAACATAAGAAGAGCCCTGCTGAATCAGACCCAGTGGTCCATCTAGTACAGCATCCTGTCTCACACAGTGGCCAACCAGTTCCTCTGGAGGTCAGACTACAGGGCATAAAGACTGAGGCCTTCCCTTGATGTTACCTCCTGGCACTCATTCACGGGTCGACTGCCACTGAACGTGGAGGTTCTCTTTAGTCACCATGGCTGGTAGCCACTAATCCTTTGACCATCCTCTGGCAGTGAATTCCACATTTTAATTGCTCCCTGTGTTAAGAAGTATTTCCTCTTATCCTTCCTGAATCTACTGCCCATCAGCTTTATTGAATACCTTCAGGTTCTAGTATTTTGGGAGAGGGAGAATAATTTCTCTTTGTCATCTCTCTCCAGACTGTGCGTAATTTTATAAACCTTGTCATCTCCCCCCCTTAGTCTCTTTTCTAGATGGAAAAGTCTCAAGACACCTCATAGGAAAGGTGCTCCAACCCCCTA
>NW_015203923.1:0-1127 GCF_001447785.1 Gekko japonicus | reverse complement strand
TTTATCCCATGATTTTTCAGCTTATTTAGTAGCCTTTGATGAGGAACTTTTTCAAAGGTTTTCTGGAAGTCAAAATAAACAACATCTATTGGGTCCCCCTTGTCTACATTGTTTGTTCACTCCCTCAAAGAACACTAACAGTTTAGTGAAACAAGATCTTCCCTTACCAGAACCCATGCTGAGTCTGCCTCAATAATTTTTTTCTGCTAGAAACACTATATTGGTGCTGCCGGGCTTGCAAAAATGCCTCCCACCTTCAGTTTCTACTACAGAGATTCTCGGAGACTTTCATTATATTCTGTGGGGCTTTTATTGCCCTTGCTTTTTTTTTTTTTTTTTGGCTTCCCCCCCCTCCATTGGGAGGCATAACTTAGACTCCGTAAATACAATATTCACCAAACTTGGAGCATATGTAGAGGAGATTGGGCCAGAGATCTCGAGTGAATTTGGTGTCTCTAGCTTGCACAGGATCCATTCTATACAGTGTTGAACCTTCTGAATCTGTGCTTGTCATTTCCCCAGAAAGCCCTTTCCTGGGGGCAGCTTCTTTGGGGAGCCATAACTCAGACCCCGTACATCTAATCATTACGAAACTTGGAGGGCAGGTAGAGGAGAGTAGTCTAAAAATTCTGTGTGAGCTTGGTGTCTCTAGTACACCAGGGGGCATTCTACTACATCACAACCAGTTTGTCTAGTGTCAAAAAGTTTGTGACAGTTCATGGTTTGTGAACTGCGCATGCCAGGAACTGACTGCATTTTCCTGGTTTGTGCTCATCCTTGAGACTGACATTAAGTTTGGTAAACATTTTGATTGAATGGGACAATCTAACCAATTCCCCACAAGAAGCTGTGCCGCCCTTGCTCTTCTGTTTCCCCCGCTTGCATTGGTCAATTTCACACTATTCGCTGTGCGGCCGCATTTTGACCCACGGCTCCCCCCAATTTCCCCCGCGTCTTCTCAATCCATGTGTTTTGAGATTGAGAAGATGTGGGGGAAATCGGGGGGAGCTGTGGGGGGGGAACTGCGTGTCAAAATGCGGCCACACAGCGGACAGTGCGAACTTGACCAATGCAAATGGGGAAATAGAAGAGCAAGGGGAATCAGTCTCTCTATGGAAATGTATTCG
>NW_015203922.1:0-1192 GCF_001447785.1 Gekko japonicus | reverse complement strand
CTCGGAAGCTAAGCAGGGTCGGCCCCAGTAAGTACGTGGATGGGTGACCACCAAGGAAGTCCAGGGCTGCTATGCAGAGGTAGGCAGTGGGAAACCACCTCTGCTTGTCTCTTGCCTTGAAATCCTGCTGGGTTGCCATATGTCTGCTGTGACTTGACCGCACTTTTCACCACCACCTGGCACGTGGCCCTGTCCTGGATGGCCCAAGCTAGCTTGATCTCATCAGATCTCAGAAGCTAAGCAGGATGGGAGACCACCCAGGGGTTGCTATGCAGAGGCAGGCAATGGCAAACCAAGAGGCTGGCGATGGCAAACCACCTCTGAATATCTTCTGCTTCAAAAAAACCCTCTGGGTTGCCATAAGCCGGCTGCGATTCGATGGGACCCCCCAAGAGTCATATGTGAGCTCATCATGAGAAACTTGTAGAATATTGTCTGCAGCATCCAGCACGGAACACATTTAACCAGAATGTTCTCTCTAAGCTGTGGAGTCTTGTGAGCAAAAATTCTACTTTGTGAGCTACTGGCATTAAAGTTGTGAGCAAGCGATTTGGCTACCGCATAAATTAGTTTGCTCTGGAGCCCTCCTTCCTGAGCTATGGCAAAAGTATGTGAGCCAGAGGCTAAAAAACTGTGAGCTAGCTCACACTAACTCAGCTTAGAAGGAACAGAGACAAGTCAATACGTGGGGATAATGACACAGTAAGTTCCCCTCGCCATCAGACCCTACAGAGTATTGTTCCCAAGACGTCTGTGAGGCTGAACGCTGTTCATGGTGAGCTCACAAAATGTGGCCACATAGCAAACCACTAGTCTAAGCAAGGGTGGGTGCTTAGCAGTGTTCCCTCTAAGCTGAGTTACTGTGAGCTAGCTCAGAGTTCTTTAGCCTCCGGCTCACACATGTTTGTCTTAGCTCAGGAAGGATGGCTCCGGAGCAAATTAATTCATGCAGTAGCCAAACTTTCATGCCAGTAGCTTACAAAGTAGAATTTTTGCTCACGGAATTTTTGCTCACAAGGCTCCACAGCTTAGGGGGAGCATTCGTGCTTAGTGGTAAAGCCAATGGGTGTGCAAAAAATAAATAAATCATTTTCTCCCCCAATTCAGGTCTATTGGACCTGAAAAATACTGGTATTCCCGAATATTTCTGAATACCAGTACAGATGTTGTGTTGGTATTCAGGTAAATATTC
>NW_015203921.1:0-1260 GCF_001447785.1 Gekko japonicus | reverse complement strand
GTAGAAGAGTTTCTTCTTGAGGTGAAGATGTAGGAAGAAAAAATAAACAAAGAAGCCGGATATTAAGAACCCCGTTTCGAAGAACTTCCTCAGTAACTGACAAACAATATACCTTCAGATAGGTTGTATGCACTCTTGTGAGTTACACCAAACACATCTCAGGAAGAAGAAGAAGAAGAAGAGATTGGATTTATACCCCACCCTTCATTTGGAGTCTCAGAGCGGCTTACAAACTCCTTTCCCTTCCCCTCCCCACGACAGACACCCTGGGAGGTGGGTGGGGCTGAGAGAGCTCTGACACAAGCGGCTCTTTTTCAAGGACAGCTGTGCCAGAGCTTGTGACTGACCCAAGGTCACATCAGCAGGTGCAAGTGGAGGAGTGGGGAATCAAACCCGGTTCTCCCAGATTAGAGTCTGCGCACTTCACCACTACACCAAACTGGCTCAAGGCTTAACATCACACTTCCTTCCATGATTACTGCCCCTGCAAGTTAGCAACAAAAAGCACATAAATAGGCAGTTATTGACAACTTTGGTCATTATTGAACTAGTGTTAGTGTCTTTTTCACACAGATTGCTATTCCTTTCTCATGACCTTCTTAACCCACCTCCCTGTGCTGATGAGCATCAAGCGCCTTATGGATGGACCCGTGTTTGATTCTCACGGGGCCAGATGCCCATTCCGTCCGCACTGGGCCTCGCCAGACTTCTTGGGCCTCTTTGTCACCATGATGGAGGGGCACCCACCACGCCCAACAGTCTTCTGTGCCTGGAGATCGCAGGACAAGATCGGTGCCAGCCAGGGACGTCATTTCTTTCAGGGGCACTCTGAAACGCCACCGTTTGCCCCCCGAAAGCAAGCCCAGGCGACCCCTCGACAAGCTCGCCCTCTGTCCAACTCCACGGACAAGACATGCGCCCATTTCGACATGGGCATTCCCAACATTAGGTCGCCCTCATGCTGAACGAGGATAAAGAGAGCTCTTGAAAACACTCCGCAGAACCAGTCGGCCGATGTTTTCCACAACATTTGAGTCAGCGAAGAAGCAAACCGACAGGGGGGAAAAACACACACATACACCCTTGCTTTCAGAGAAAGGCACGTTACGTCCAAGAGCATTTCCCAACTGTAAAACAAGGTTCGCTTTATTTATTATTTTGAAAAATGGTTCCAAAAGCAGGAAAGCGGAAGGACGAGGCCTGCCGGAATTGGCCGGCCGGCCGGCTCCGGGCCAACCCCATAAATGTTTGGCAGTCGGC
>NW_015203920.1:0-1130 GCF_001447785.1 Gekko japonicus | reverse complement strand
GCTCTTTTGCCTCAGGTAAAAAAACAAACCAACACCAGTCTGGTATTGTGGGAGACCCAGGCTCGAATCCCCACTCTGCCATGGAAGCTTGCTGGGTGACTTTGGGCTAGTCACACACTCTCTTAGTCTAACCTACCTCACAGGGTTGTTGTTGTTGTGAGGATAAAATGGAGGAGCAGAGAATTATGAGCCATTTGGGAGAATAGGATGATTACTGGGTTCAGAAGCCTCTTGCGTAATTATGGTTTGCTGTAAGTTGGACCCTACTATGTGATTTTGCATCATTTAATACGTCAACACTTAAGCTTTGCTTCAGTTCTGTTCTTTTTAGACTTCTGGATGGGTCTGCTGCAAGCCCAAATCCCATTTCATTGTTTACTGAATGTCCCATCCTGTCAATTGTATTGACTCACTCTGTGTGATCAGCCCTGAGTCCCAGTGAGAAAGGTGGACTATAAATAATGTAAATAAAATAAGATAATAAAATAAAAATAATTCAAGGCACCGTTCAAAGCATGTTTCAGCAGTGAGCTCTCTGCACCAAACAGTTCTAACCCTGGCCAACAGAGGCCGAACTACCGTTCAGGTTTTTAATGAGTTGGGTCCAGGTTCCCCACTGCCAATCTTAGGAGAGCCGGTTTGGGCTCGGAAATAGCTCCACATCTGGGTTGCCGCCTCTTGGTTGAGAAATTCCTGGGGATTTTATTTGGGGGGTGGAGTCTGGGAAGGGCAGGGTTTGGGGAGGAGAGGGACTGGGGTACCATGTCAGAGTCTGAGGCCTTCCAAAGCGGCCATTTTCTCCAGGGGAACTGATCTCTGTCACCTGGAGCTCAGTTGTAATCCCAGGAGATCTCCAGCCACCACCTGGAGGTTGGCAACCCTCCTAGCACTATTTCAGCATTGGGGGGGCGACGACAAGGGGCAGGAGGAACTCTTTCTGCCCCCGAGGTGGTGTTCCAAGCCAAAATGGGATCTTCAATAGCAGTTCCCTGCAGCTGTGTGGTTGCAAGGAACCCAAGAGGGGTCCGAGGACCAAACTTTTAAAAAATCAAACATGTGGTTTAGCATTAAGACACTTACAAATGGGATTGTGTCCATTTTGGGGAACAGTCTGAAGATCTTTGCATGTT
>NW_015203919.1:0-1204 GCF_001447785.1 Gekko japonicus | reverse complement strand
TCTTAGGTTCTTTTCAGGCCTCAGCCTTTGTGCCCTGTTGTTGATTGCCCAGAGGAACTGGTTGGCCCCTGTGTGAGACAGGAGACTGGACTAGATATTGGTCATAAGAACATAAGAGAAGCCAATGTTGGAGCAGCACAATGGCCCATCTAGTCCAACACTCTGTCACACAGTGGCCAAAAATACCAGGTGCCATCAGGATGTCTAGAAATGGGGCCAGGACACTAGAAGCCCTCCCACTGTTGACCCCCCCCCTCAAGCACCAAGAATGTAGAGCATCCCTTGCCCCAGACCGAGAGTTCCTATCTATACCTTGTGGCTAATAGCCATGGATGGACCTCTGCTCTGTATGTTTATCTAATTCCCTCTGATCCAGCAGGGCTCTACTTGTGTTCTTATGACTAGTTGTGACAGCCCTACGGAATCGCCATGTCCCAAAGCAGGATACCTGTGCATGCCAAATGGTGAGGAATACCCACACAGGGAGACAGTGTTGTCTTCATGAGCTGCCTCTGAACTTCTAGAACCTTTCAGGCTGGCTGAGCTTGGGAGACAGGACAGGCTGGCCCTGGGAACGGTCCAATCTAGAAAGCAGCTTGCACGAAACACTTCCTTGTGGTACATCTGGGCTGCTAACCATTACGAGATGCTCAGGCACGGTCTGTTCAGAAAGCTCTCGCTACCCAGCCAAGCGCTCACCCTCTCTCAGCAGCGTCGCTCCACATCATGTACCATTCCAGTTCAGAAAACTGCCTTCCTCTGCAGTTGTGCTATTTTCTTTTCACTTGATCTTTTCTCAACATTTGTAGACTCTGGTTCATTTTCCCAGGTACCAGCTCAGCAGCAAGCGAAAATGGGGGCAGTTATCTGAATCTGAAGAGGAAATGCCTTGTTGGAATCTGCAGCAGATCTCTTAATCTCTTCCATCAGGTTTTATAACGAGAAAGGAATCTGTAGTCTCTAGTGTTGATAAGAAAGAGGATTTTTATTGGGTCAGAGCTATCCTTAAGCCTACAGCTGTGCACTGCAGGAAGGGCTGCCAACTCCGGGTTGGGAAATTCCTGGAGATTTGTGGGGTGGAGCCCGGGGAGGCTGGGGTTTGGGAAGGGGAGAGACCTCATCTAGGGTTTCCAACCTCCAGGTGGCACCTGGAGATCTCCTGCTATTACAAACCAATCTCTGGGCGACAGAGATCAGTTCCCCT
>NW_015203918.1:0-1197 GCF_001447785.1 Gekko japonicus | reverse complement strand
GGACACAGTCCTCCAGGTGGGGCCTGACCGTAGCAAAAGAGAGCGGAACTACCACCTCCCTTGATCTGGACCCAATGCTTGTGTGAATCCATCCTAAGATTGCATTCGCTTTCTTCGCAGTCGCATCACACTGCAGGCTCATGTTTAGCTTGTGATCAACCAGAACACCCGGATCCCTTTCACATGTGCTGCTGTCAAACCAAGTCCCTCCCACTCTATATCTGTGCCTTTGATTTTTTTTTGTACCCAAGTGTAGGACTTTGCACTTCTCTCTATTGAAATTCATTTTATTTGTCTCCGCCCACTGTTCCAGCCTATCTAGATCATTTTGAATCCTGACTCTGTCTTCTTCAGAATTAGCAATCCCACCCAGCTTCGTGTCGTCTGCAGATTTGATAAGCATCCCCTCTATGTCTTCCTCCAGGTCATTTATAAAAACAGTGAACAACACTGGGCCCAGGACCGAGCCCTGCGGCACTCCACTCGAGACTTCCCTCCACGTAGATGCAGAGCCATTTACGAGCACTCGTCGGGTACGATTTTTCAACCAACCATGAATCCATCCAACGGTTGCACCGTCCAGCCCACACTTAACCAGCTTATCCTCAAGGATAGCATGAGAAACCTTGTCGAACGCTTTACTGAAATCTAGATACACTATACCCACAGCATTGCCAGAGTCATCCATTTTGGTAACTCTGTCACTTCTTGGTCTCTACAATCCCCCAGCAGTAACACCCACTTGCTCTCTAGCCCTGTCTTCATGAGGACTAGCAAGGTGAAGCGATTTGTGTAGCATTCTGCACAACACCCTTCATGAACAGTTCAGCGACACCTCAGGGATGCCAGCCTCCAGGTGGGACCTGGGGATCCCCCGGAATTACAGCTCCTCTCCAGAGGTCAGTTCCCCTGGAGAAAAGGGATGCTCTGGAATTGGACTCTATGGCACTGTACCCCACCGAGGGTCCCTGTTCTCCCCAGGCTCCGCCCCCAAATCTCCAGGAGTTTCCCAACCTGGATCTGGCAACCCGACGAGGATGATCGGGGGCCTGGAGATAAAGAAGGCCAATGCTATGCTGGGGATTATTAGGAAGGGTATTGAAAACAGATCAGCCAATATCATAATGCCCCTATATAAATCAATAGTGCGACCCCATTGGGAATACTGTGTGCCAGGGGTCTTGTTGTAGAAAAAGA
>NW_015203917.1:0-1134 GCF_001447785.1 Gekko japonicus | reverse complement strand
TCCTGTGCGCTCCCGCAGGAAATGACTCTCTGTATTTCTCTCTCTCTATATATGCAGTGCTATTAAATGTCTTACAAACGGTTATGTCTGTGCGCAAACCTCAGTGCCCAGGAAAGACTTTGGAGAACTCCATTTGTTCCCCAGCCTGTGGGGAAACTATTCTTAAAAGCTTCGACACAGACATAAACCAGCTGGTGGCCGGGAACTTATTGCACTCCCGGTGTTGGGATGCTGGGGCCCTCGGCACAGTGACATGATTGGCGTTTACATCCCGGTCGGTCTCGCAGGACTTTAATTACTGGTCTGGGGCTGCCGGGGGGGTTGGAGCTCGCCGCCTTCGGATGCAGGGGGTCGATACCGCCGGCCTGCAACATATTGAGCCCTGGTGCTGGCAGACTCTATTGCGCTATTTAATCATCTTTTGCAAAATGTACAGGGCAACAGAAGGAATCAATACGGAATTTATCACGTTCTCTTGTAAATATGAGGAGAGAGAGGGAGAGAGAGAGAGATCGAGATCCAGGCACGTTAGAAAGAACTGGAAGTATGACGTCCCTGGGCACAGGGGGCATGTTCACTGATCTCTCCTGACGGCCCCTAATTTTAAGGCCAAGCGCTTTAAGGAGCAAAGAACACCAGGAGCAGCCCACCGGAGACCCTCGTGCCCGCCCCTGCCATCTGATCCCTAGTTGGCATCCCATGGCCGGGCAAGAGGAGCAGTGGATTTGGAGTTGAAGTGTTATTTTGGGGTAGCGTTGCCAGGTCTGGGTTGGAAAATACCTGGTGGATTTGGGGGTGGAGCCAGGAGAGGGCGGGGTTTGGGGAAGGGAGGGGCCTCAGCAGGGTACATAATGCCACAGAGCCCACCCTCCAAAGCAGCCGTCTTCTCCAGGGGAGATGACCTCTTGTCAGCTGGGGATCAGTCGTAAAAGCGGGAGATCCCCAGGCCCCACCTGGAGGCTGGCAACCCTATTTTTGGGCGTCCTTTTTTCTGCGCGCAACACAGCAGTAAAGGGGAGGAAGATAAGAACCTAAGAAAACCTAAGAACCTGTTGCACCCCCCGGGAGAGAATTACACTCTTCACAGAACAACTTGTTGCTGGTTCCCGGCCCTAGAGATATCCGGCTGTCGTC
>NW_015203916.1:0-1281 GCF_001447785.1 Gekko japonicus | reverse complement strand
AATAAATAAATATGTCCCACATCGTTACAGCAGGACCGATGTCACAAGGAAATTATCACAGATGGAGACCTCTTGGGCTCTTAGATCACGTACACACCTCATGGGCTGAATTTAGATTTTGATCTTTCTTGCTTTATTTGAGCAATGTCTGTAAGTTTCTTTTGAGTTGCCGACTTATGCCTGTACTGTCCCTGGCTGCTCCATAAATTAGTTGGCTCTGGAGCCCTCCTTCCTGGGCAAAGACAAAAATGTGTGAGCCGGAGGCTAAGAAGCTGTGAGCTAGCTCACACTAACTCATCTTAGAGGGAACACTGCTCATGGGCTGAATTTAAATGTTGACCTTTCTTGCTTTATTTGAGCAATATCTGTAAGTTTCTTTTGAGTTGCCGTCTTATGCCTGTACTGTCCCGGTACATTTTTGTACGTGCCTTATGGGCTGAATTTAAATCCTGATCCTTTTTTGCTTTATTTGAGCACTGCTTGGAAAATTAATTTTAGCTTTCTCACCTCCAGGTGGGGCCTGGGGATTTCCCAGAATTCCAGCTGATCTCCAGACTGCAGAGATCAGTTCCCTGGAGGAAACGGCAGCTTTGGAGGGTGGGATCGGCTGAGGTCCCTCCTCTCCCCAGGACCCACCCTCAGATCCCCAAGAATTTCCCAACTTGGAGTTGGCAACCCTGTGATGCAGGCATCTAGTCCCTGTTTTAGTCAGGACATTGCATTAGACAGACTTTCAGCCCTGCAAGTTGTTGTTGTTGTTTCTGTTTCTTCTTCTTCTGTTTCTTCTTCTTCTTCTGTTTCTTCTTCTTCTTCTTGCATTCTTTTTGCCCTACAGGAAATTTCCAGAGACCGTAGCGAGCCGCTCACGTCTGTTTATGCCTCAGAAAACGAAAGCATATCCAGTAGCACGAACAAGAACCAATTCCCGTGGTAGGAAAAAGAAACTTACCTCTGAGCTTTTCCCAGTCCTACCTTCTACAAAAGGTCAATTGCTTAGGAGAAAAGCACTGAAGTTGCCCAGAATCCAGATCCTCTGATCCTTGGGCTCGTTTCTACTGGCAGTGACGCTTCCTTCTAGCACATGGAGTTTCCCCCGATGTAGCCTCAGATGTCACAGAAAGTTCTTGCATGGGAGGAAAGGGCCACCAGAACATTCAAAGGGGAATACATAGAATCATGAAGGAGAGGTCTGTCAGTGGCTAGCTGCTAGCCATATTGACTACAGGGAACCTCCATGTTCACAGGTTCTAAGCCTCTGAATCACAATGCCAGGAGGCAACA
>NW_015203915.1:0-1154 GCF_001447785.1 Gekko japonicus | reverse complement strand
GCATCGAAACCAGATTCTGTATTCTTTTACCAGCTGAAGAGCCACAGCAGACACACCCGGCTTTCACAGATGTAACTGTGGACCATGACATGGGATTGGGAACTGTAGGAACCGCCTTCATCAAGAAGACTGGCCTTTTGCCTACACAGAGTGCTGAGCAAAGAGGGGGGCGGGGGGGTGCCTCTTTCCGACAGACAGATGCCAGATGCTGTCAGAGATAACAGTCCCAACCCTTTTGGTCCATAACAGGTGTGTTAGATTGCCGCTAACAAAGATCCGGAGAGTGATTTCAGCAAGTGAATCAGCTTTATTGAAGTAACGAACAAGCACTCAAACGCATTCATAAGCAGAACAGGTTAACATTGGGAGCTAGGCTCCTTTTAAACATTCCCGGGCTAACATAGCCACGCCTATTTACAGTAAACAACCAATGAGGTTGTGCGGATAAGGACCAATGAAAGTCTTTCCCTGGCAGGGAATTGGAACAGTTCTGATTGGTCGCTGTTGAATAGTGACCAATAGGAAATTAGTCCTGGGGAGCCTTCGTCCAGCTCAAGCTTAACATGGGAGGCGAATGAGGCGATTTCAGTAAGCCTTTTCAATACATTACAAGGTGTGTGAAGCTACTCCCCTGTGTCAGCTGAATCGAGACAATATTCTTAAGGTCCCTCGCCACACTAGTTAGATCCGAGTCCAGCATCCCCTTAGAGACCAGCAAGAGTCTCTAAGGGCAGACACTTTCGAGAGTCAAAGTAAGAGTGGAGATCTCAGAGTCTTTTTATATCAGTCAGAAGCTGGGAAGGGTGTTGCACAGAATGCTTGTAAAAGACGTAAGGGTACCGAGCATACTGTAATCAGCTTGATTAGAGCAGAGGGGAAATGCTCGGGGGCAGAAAATTAGCATCTCTCGACGAGATAATTCATAAGTTCGGAACAATGGGCCTCTCAGGGCTGACTAGGGACACAGGATTCCACCCGCACAACAGACGCTAATTTCCTGCCCCCTAGCATTTCCCTTCCACTCTAATCAAGGTGATTACAGTCTGCCCCTCCTGACTGGTATAAAAAGACTCCGAGATCTCCCTTCCTACTCATGTCTGACAAAAGGAACTTTCAAGAGCTTTTGCCCTGAATCTCCCATCGGTCTCTAAGGT
>NW_015203914.1:0-1157 GCF_001447785.1 Gekko japonicus | reverse complement strand
AGTCTGGAGGAGAGGAGGTGGAGGGGGGGAAAGGATTGCTCTCTTGAAGTGTCTGAAGGGCAGGGGGCTGTTCCTGTTGGCAGCAGAGGAGAGGACTCGCAAGAATGGGATTAAATTCAGAGTGGGAAGGTACCCAGCTGGATGTCAGGAAGAACTTTTGTACAGTAAGAGTCGTGCAACAGTGGAATCAGCTGCCTCGGGAGGTGGTGAGCTCCCCCTCCCTGGCAGTCTTGAAGCAGCGGCTGGACAAACACTCATCAGGGATGCTCGAGGCCGAACTTGCACTGAGCAAGGGGGTTAGACTAGATGGCCCGTAGGAGCCCCTTCCAGCTCTGTGATTCTATGATCTCATGGAGACCAGTGGGCTGCCGTGGGAAGGGGGAGGCAGGCAAGTTCCATAATGCCTTCGGAAGATGTGGTCCGGATCCTCACCCGTCTTTTCCACAATCATAGCTTCCAGTGGGAGCACCTGTCCTTCCAGACAGATTCTGATTCTTCTTCTTCTCTGTGGCTTTACTGCTTAGTGCCTGGTTTGTTTGTTGGGGAAAACTGGAAATAAAAAATATTTTTTTAAAAAGGCAGAGAGAATGGCTGTGAAAAGTACTAGAAACGTGGAGTGATTTCTGCAAGAGTACTTTTATTTAGCAGGAACAAGACGAAGACTGCCGGCTCGCAGGCCGGTATATATGCCCAGAAAACCCACCACCAAAACACACCCTCTACTTCCTATAGGCTATTTACAGTAGCCGAGAGTCCTGGCCCTCTGATAGGTGCGGGCTAGGATCCGCTGGGCTATTGTTCTCCCTGAGCGAAGCTTCAGGGCTGTGCTTGACCGCATGGCCCAACGGTCGCGCACATGGTAATGGCGGAGTACATTACAGGCTGCTTTGGAGGCTGGGCTCTCTGGCACTGGACCCTGCCCATTCCCCTCCCCAAACTCTGTCTTCCCCAGGTTCCACCCCCCCCCAAAAAAAAATCTCCAGGCATTTTCTAACCTGGGATGGGTAACCCGACAGACTGTAGCCGAGGGCTCTGGGTTGAGAAACGCCTGGAGATTTGGGGGTTGGAGACTGAGGAGGACGGGGTTTGGGGAGGGGAGGAGGGACCTCAATGGGGTATAAGAAGAAGAGATTTATTTATTTATTTAAATTTATAAC
>NW_015203913.1:0-1163 GCF_001447785.1 Gekko japonicus | reverse complement strand
CCTAATAAAATTGTTTTACAAAAAAAACACACAAGTTACTATAGGAACTAGCAGCTACAGTATAAAAGCAAGTCCCCATAGCAAACCTGTGCCGTTTGTAACATCTAGTTAAGTTCTACATGCTTCCTTTCAGGAGGTTACAGCTCCAGATTAATAGAGTTGAGATACTCAGCGTTGTTTCCTCTTTGCTTAGGGCTGGTGTCTTCTTTTTGTAATTCTAGCTCCATTGGTTCCTGAGAAATGGCTACAATGTTTCCATGGATGGCGTTTATTTTGATGAGAATGGAGATCTGTCAGCCAATTGGGATATTGTGAAATGGACGGCATTTCCCAATAAATCTATCAGAGAAGTGCAGTTTGGGAGTATAAAGAGACAGGCTTCAAAAGGCATCAAATTCACCATTGAACAGGATGCCATTATGTGCCCCTCCAGAACGAACCAGGTGAGGAGGCCTTTTATTCCATTATACCCCTTTTTAGATCATCATGGGTTGGGTCATCTATACAAACAAGACACAGGTTCATATCCAAGGAACAGCATAGTGAATGGAATAAAGGACGGGAATAGCAAGACGTGGCACAGGAACAGGGAGGCCATCCAATGCTGGTTGTTGTTCATGGTGGGGTCAAAGAAGGTGAAAACCAAGGTGGAATATGAAGATCTCCAGGAAAATCTCTCTGAATTTGGTGAGCAGGTAACAACATGACAAATGAAGTTCAGTGTTGGTAAATGTAAGTGGATACACATAAAGTCCTGATTTTAAATATCTGATGAGGTTTAAACTGACTGATTTTAAGTATCTGATGGGGTTTTAGGGTTGCCATCCCCCCGATGGGGACAAGCTTCCCCCCAATTTCAGGGGCCCCAATCCACTGGCAGCGACCTGGCCGGCAGGGGGCACCCCGCCCTGAAGAGCCCCATCCCGCCTGATGTGACCGGCATGATGACACCACTCGGAGGTGCAGGAGACACTCTAGCATTTGGGCAAAAACTCTATGGTGACCATCGAGTCCCCCCCCCCAAAAAAAATGCTAGAGCATCCTGCCCAACATGCCTGACACAATGATATCACTTCCTACACAAAATTGGTTAATATAACTCACAAGATGGCAATAAGATACAAGCTGGTAAGTACTCCCAAAAAACTTTCAGAATGTGTTCC
>NW_015203912.1:0-1149 GCF_001447785.1 Gekko japonicus | reverse complement strand
AAGGCCAACAGTTGTAAAGCAATAAATATATCAACATAAATCTGAGACTCTCAGTTTTGAAAAAGTATTTGAAAAAGTGTGCGTGCCCACGAAAGCTCACACCTGGAATAAACCTTGGTTGGTCTTAAAGGTGCCCCACCGGACTCTGAATTTGTTCTACTGCTTCAGACCAACACGGCTGACTACCTCTGTGTGTGTGTGTTGGTGAGCATGGCTGTATTAAATTTAAATTGGCGCCTCTGTGTTCCAGCAGCCCCTCTCTTCTCCCCTTTCCCACCAGACCGGTGGGTGGGCTCTGGCCTTTATTCTGCGCCCCGTCAATTACAGTTTTTCTAACCACTCGTGGCAAGGGGGCGGGGCTACGTGAGAAAGGGCCTTTTCAGTGGCAGCCCCGCGATTACAGCACAACCTTCCCAGCGAGGTACGCCCGGCTCCCTTACTTTCGATCTTTAGGAGGCAGCTGGAGATCGTTTTGTTGAGGACCATACTTGATTACTTTACTCACTTTGATTTGATTACTTTCAATCTTTAGGAGGCAGTTTTTATTTAGGACTGCATTTGGTTACGTTTACGACCAGTCTGGAGTTGTGATTTTTTTTTAATTTTGGTTTTTATATTTTTAGTGTATTTTATTCTGTGTCTTTTATTTACGCTGTAAACCACCTTGAGCTCTGAGAAAGGCAGCTAGTGAATGTTGCAGTGGAGGGAAAGAATTCCAGAAGGGCCTCTGCCCTAGCTAGATGTTCTGCCTTTCCATCTGTGGTTATTCAAGGCAGGAATTAGACTCAGGTGGGGTCGCCGTGTCGGTCTGAAGCAGCAGAACCAAATGTGAGTCCAGTTAGACACTTTTAAGACCAACAAAGGTTTATTCAAGGTCTGAGCTTTTGTGTGCATGGCACACTTTTTCAAATGGTATTTGTGCCTGCACACCAAAGCTCACACCTTGAATAAAGCTTTGTTGGTCTTAAAGGTGCCTGACTGGACTCTGAATTTGTTCTACTGCTTCAGACCAACAGGGCTGATCACCTGGATCTATCTTCAAAGAAATACAATTAATTAATCATCGTATGGCATTGTGTGTAAAATAGCCAGGAGACCTTAAGATTGTCTGGCACCCAGGGGTTCTAGCTCTTTTAGTGTTATGCACCA
>NW_015203911.1:0-1156 GCF_001447785.1 Gekko japonicus | reverse complement strand
AGTATCGCGGGTCCCCCTTCTTGTAATTTCCCTAAATCCAATGCACTACCCAGCTGCTATTTGGCAAGCAGGCAGGAAGACAAGAGAAAGAAAGAAAGACATTTTGAACACAGATCTCCTGCATAATGTGATTTGACTTTTCATTTCTCTGCACGCAGCTTCTCAGACCTCATTCTGCTCCTGTGGGACACTTTAATATTAGTCAGATACTTTCCCTTTTCTCATGGAAGCTTGGCTGTGCATTGTTGACTATCTGAACATTCTGAGCCATTGCACTAGCTTAGCCAACCAAAGTCAGAAGCTGACCTGCACAAATGCAGTGCAGGATAGATTCTGCACCAAATGTGGCAGCGGCTTAGTTAGCCCCTGTAATGATTCCTTGTTTTGATGTTTGTGTGTTCCTTTAAATGTTAGTTTGACTGCAGTAAGGCAAGGAGGAGGATAGGGGGAGAGGTGTGTGCTGTGATTGGCTGATGTCTGAGAGTGTGGGAGGAGATGTTCTGAGAGGATTAATCTGTGTGTGTGTTAATGACAGAGTTCAGTGTTCTGTGTGTCTTTGGAGAGTGAAGTGTGAAAAGCTTTAAAGAGAGTCTGTGGAGAGAAAGTCTATAAGGAAAAGAATCAAGCTGTGTCTAAACTGTGTGATTAGACCAATGTTTTATCTTGTGTGGAAAAGTCAAAGAGTTTAGCCGGTTTGGCTACACATATGAGAAAGAGAGAGAATCCTGTCAGAGTGGAATTTTGGTGTCTAAGAGACTGGTGTGACACCAAGCTTGCTAGTTATATTTTACAAGTTCCTTTTTTCAGAACCTATTTTGTTCTTATTTCAATAAATCCATTTTTGTTTACATATCCCAGAATTCAGTATAGTACTTCCTCAGGGCCACATATTCCTCTGAAGTGCCCAGACCCTGGGTTACACTACCAAAGGAGAGAGAGTTGGGATTTTAAATTCCTGGTGGCAGCAGAAACTACCAAGTTCATATACACAAAGTGTGAATTAAAAGGTAAAACTATTTCCCCCATAAGCTAGCACATCACAGAGCATGATTTAAAGGGAAAACATTCCCCCCAATTGGAAGGACGCCACAGTCCCCAATGGAGTTTTCAGAACATGTGTGTGCGCGCACACACACACTCATTTAAATGACATTCA
>NW_015203910.1:0-1185 GCF_001447785.1 Gekko japonicus | reverse complement strand
GAGATGTCATAATAAGCATAATATGCTTAGATGCTTCTTCAGTTCAGCTTCCCTTCCCATTAACTTCCATTTTCCTAAAACATATCTGGGACCAGCAGCAAGACTCTGTAATAGTTTTGCAATGACTTCAGAACTGCAGGAATATTCCAAGTGCAAGGGGATTTAAGGGAGTTCTAGTTCCCATGAATATTGCCATCCCAACTGAACTACAATTCCCATGGATTTTTGCACCTGGAATGCTACTAAGGTAAGGTGCTGCCCTATAGGTCCCATAGCAAGCCCTCCTTGTCCACAACCACTGGGTAAGTTTAGATGGAAAAGAGGGGAACCTTTGTCAGGAAGGGAAAACAAATTAAAAGGCAGTCCCAACTTCTGGCAATGGTCTTGGTGTAATGCAGTTGGAGGGTTAAGAACTGGGAACACTTGTTTTTGAAACACCCCCAGTTCTAAACTGCAGCACCACTGCTAATCAACACTGGCCTTAATATGGAGAAAATGCCCATGTGCATGAACAATTAGGGCTTGATCACTCCCCAGATTAAGCCCTTCTATTATAAGCCTGTACTAGAAGAAGAAGGGATTGGATTTATACCCCACCTTTCACTATCTGAAGGAGTTTTAGAGTGGCTTACAATATCCTTTCCTTCCCATCCCCACAACAGACACCCTGTGAGGTAGGTGGGGCTGAGAGAGCTCTTTCAAGAACTGCTCCTGAGAGAACAGCTCTGAAACAACTTGTAACTGACCCAAGGTCACACCAGCAACTGTATGTGGAGGAGTGGGGAATTAGAGTCCATACTCCTAACCACTACACCAAACTGGCTGGAAAAAAAGGTTTTGGGCCTAGGTCTTCTTAGAAGACCACAAATACTCAATGTGGATCTAATTTATTACTGCAAGAGCCAGTAAAACAGTACAATTCTGATATAAGAAAGATTAAAACAGTAATAACATAGCAATAGTATAAAAACATTACGAAGAGAAAATTAATAAAATTAGTAAAATAAAATAATATTAATAAGAGAACCATACAATTTTTTCAGCTAAAATAAGTTTACGTTTCCTAATAGCTAAAAAACAAAATTTTGCTACAACGTAAGTCACTGAGCTCTGGACGTCTTCTAGCAGAAATTTACAAAGGACTTCTAGCCTAAAATCAAGATAAGACTACAGAGGGCTAAATCT